>NC_073696.1:115803736-116103736 GCF_029784165.1 Wyeomyia smithii
TATATATATATATATATATATATATATATATAATATATATATATATATATATATATATATATATATATATATATATATATATATATATATATATATATATTATATATATATATATATATATATATATATATATATATATATATATATATATATATATATATATATATATATATATATATATATATATATATATATATATATATATATATATATATATATATATATATATATATATATATATATATATATATATTATATATATATATATATATATATATATATATATATATATATATATATATATATATATATATATATATATATATATATATATATATATATATATATATATATATATATATATATATATATATATATATATATATATATATATATATATATATATATATATATATATATATATATATATATATATATATATATATATATATATATATATATATATATATATATATATATATATATATATATATATATATATATATATATATATATATATATATATATATATATATATATATATATATATATATATATATATATATATATATATATATATATATATATATATATATATATATATATATATATAATATATATATATATATATATATATATATATATATATATATATATATATATATATATATATATATATATATATATATATATAATATATATATATATATATATATATATATATATATATAATATATATATATATATAATATTATATATATATATATATATATATATACTATTTATATATATATATATACTATATATATATATATTATATTATATATATATATACTATATATATACTATATATATATATATATATATATATACTATATATATATATATATGTATACTATTAATATATACTATATATCATATATATACTATATATATATATACTATATAATATATCTATATATATATATTTACTATTATCTATATCATATACTATATATTACTATATACTATCTATTTCATACTATATATATATATATCATATATATATATATATATATATATATATATATATATATATATATATATTCACTGAAATCCTCGAATCGTTTCGGAAAAGAGTGGTCCATGTACACAAACCCGGTAAATGACAAAGAAAATGACGGTAAATCGTATAAAATGGCTAGTGTCACATGTAATATGATACATATAGCATGTCTCATGGTCACGTGTTACATTACATGTAACACAAAATATTAGATATTACATAATATTTTACATGTTACATTTTTCGTGTTACATTACGTGTAACATGTTACACATCACGTGTAATAGGTACAAAACAATTGGCATGTTCGTTATCACATGTAATATGCTGCATGTTACGTGTTACATGATAGTATTACATCGATTTATGTACATAGACCACTCTGTTCCGAACGGCCATTCTGTTTCGGACGAATTTTCAACACGGAATTAATCAGCTTTAAAATTCGATTTTCCGAAATTTTCTTAATCTTCCAACTTCAGCTCCTTGAGTAGATGCGGTTTATGCAAAAGACTTATTTTCGAAAAAGATGGTCTTTAGACCACTCTGTTCCGCAACGGCTCAAATAAAACTGGCCAGAAGGACACACAGCGAAACTTCTACAGGGAAATATAATTGGCTACATTTGGCAGAAAGAACGAAGCTCTGTATACTGCCTGTAATCGTATATCAGTCCCATCTTTACGCGGTGACAAAAAAGTCCGGTCACACTTGTTTGGGGTCGCCTGTAGCCTACACGTTGTATCTCTCTGGTGCCATCTATATGTCAAATGAAAGGGTTAACTTTGCTGCCAAAGTGACAGAGTTTGGTTTCTGTGCAGTTTGTTTACATTGAGTTGTGAGCCATGGCAGAGTTAAGAGCAGCTGTTATCGCTGAATATGTGAAAGGGTACAAACCCGGACACATATTCAAACACCTAAAACCGCTCGGAATCAACCGGAAATTCGTGTACCGGACCATAAATCGGTACCTAGAGACCGGAGGCACCGAGGACAACCCAAGCAGCAAAATTTGTTTTGATTATGAATTTTGTGCACCACAGCAACAAATTCTTATGCGAAACTAAGTTGCAGCTACATTTCAGTTTCTTTTACAATGACAAAAAAAGCGCAGGAGGCGGAGCCAACTGCAACATTTTCGTTGTTTCAACACAAGTTACAAGAATGAAACAGTAATGTGTATGAACTTATGCGTGGAATTTGATAACAACATGGTAACTGCTGCATGGTCAAATTTCAGCAACGAAGATGTATCGTAGCAGCAACTTGGGCGAAATAGCAATTACATGGCGTAGTGGTAAACAAAAGAATTCCGTATAGCGATTGATCTTTGATTATTTCCAGAAATTTGATGAGGATCAAACTCCAGTTATCAATTTCTATTCAATTTTCACCTTCCTACTATTCACGTCGTTTGCTGTAGAAACTCAGTTTATGTCTTTTTTGACTTTATTTTGCTTCTCAAACCATGCTCATGCTCATTCTCAGTTTTCAATTTTGCTTTTTTCATTCATCAGCACTTCAGCGTGATAGTGAAATTCAAATCAAATTATTTCATTTGGTTTACGAGGCCCAAATTTTTCAGCCGAATTGTAAAAATGGTTTTTGGATGACTTCTGGTCCAAGTATCAGAGGCGCGATAAAATACAAGGTTATTGAGCAATTGTTATCACTTTATTTAACATTTTAAACGTTACAAAGGTGTAATATTTCCTTCTCGTGTGTTGTGAAGATAAGAAAATTTGCAAGAAGCGCTGTAAAGAACCTGCGTTTATCATCACAGCAACATTCCCGTATGTGAATTGCTCGCCTTGCCTTGAAGACATGGACATCAGTATAAACCTCAGCAAAATGTTACAACGCAGTACATAATCTCATCTCAGAAACAAATATAAGCCGAACGATCGACCAAAAGTTGCTGTTAAATGACTTGAGAACGTGAGAGCAACTTTTAGGAGTATTTTTGTGTGTTTGTTTTGTGTATCTCGCAAGCATCACGTTGGCAACTTATATGCTCCGCCTACTAGGTCTATCCAGTGACGGTTAGGTTTTCAAATGCCGTTTCCACGTTTCAACAATAAACCTAACATCGCGAATAACGTTGTTGGTGTAAAGATTTTTGAAGCAGCAATGCAACTTTATTTGTTGCTTGTATCCTTACAATTTCATTGTAGTAACAAACGATGTTCCTTGAAACCTCAGAATTTCATTAGTGCAACAAATGATTACAATTTATTGTTTTATCATGTTTCATTTGTTGCTTGGGAAGGCACGATCTGGACGACCAAGGTCTGTGAGAACTCCAAGGCTGAAAAAGATTATACGAAACCGGATTCGCCGGAATCCCGCCCAATCTGCACGGAAGCTGGCCAGGAACCTTAAAATGAACCAAGAATCAATCCGCCTGCTTCTGCGCAAGGATTTAAAACTTACACCGTACAAAAAACAGGTGGTTCATGGGGTTACCAAGCTGCAAAGGACAAGAGGTACTAACGGTCGCGGGAGTTGCTCGGTTGGCGCGCAGATGACGGGATTATTTTTTCGGACGAGAAGCTGTTCGTTTTGGAGCAAGCAGTCAATCGCCAAAATGATCGAGTTTGGAGAGTGAGCCTCCAGCAAGCTTCTGCGGACAAGCTGAACGTTACCGGTTCCAAAATAAGACGTCAATGATGGTTTGGGGAGCCATTTGCAAGAGGGGTAAACTGCCTTTTATTTTTATCGATAAAGGGGTCAAAATCAACGCAGCGTACAGTGCCTCCACACTCATGGGTCAGCTACAATTATGGGTCACTTTTACGCAAATACGCCTATTCTCACGAAACTGAACAATTTTCATTGGCAGTGGTATTTTTTATAACTCAATTGTAACCCTATTCATACGATTGAAATGATTTAATGTTGAAAATGTTACTAAAAACAATAATTCTGCTCGGTGCAATAAGTGAAGTGACCCATAATTGTAGTAATGCACGTTTTGCGGTGCACAATTGTGGGTCAGGTTCATTAAGCAGACAGTAAATGAAGTAGAGAGAACGAAAATTAAGCGAACTGGAAATATGATACAGATTTGGAAAAATATACCGCATCTCGACGGGACTTGAACCCGCAATCTTCCTGTATCCGGCATGGTGTTTTGACCAATTAAACTACGGGGGACAGTGGTACTGTTCCACAATCTATATCGTATCACATTCCGCTGCCGCCTTATTCTATTGCTCATCCCTAACTACACACACTGCTGTTTGCGTGTTAACGGAAAAAGGCGTTGTTAAAAATAGAAATTCAGTTCGAATTGTGAGTCAGTTCATATTTTTGCTATTTTTATTACTTTTGTATGAAAATACATCACGACCTAATAAAATAACTTATTATCAAGCTTTTACATCAATGAAATAACGTTTGTGAAGGATTTTGATGGTTTTATAAACTAAATGATCTTGACAGTCATAAGTGACCCATAATTGTGTCTTTTGCTATGCAAATACTATTTTTCTTCTTAACCGATTTACACACATCAGCTGCAGTGAAACTAATTGTCGATCAAGAGTATACATCAGAACACAGAAATAGATAGTAAAACATTCGTAGTTGATAACTTTTCCGCTTTTATATTCATTTTTCAACATTTAGGCAACACGTTGGCTGACCCATAATTGTAGAGGGACTGTACTACCTGGACACGGTTTTGAATAGAAATGTTCTGCCTTAAGCTGAACTATTGTTTGAAGACTATTACTACTGCTTCCAGCAAGATGGCGCCCCATCCCACACCGCAAAGGTTGTTCAGGCGTGGTGTGAGGAAAACTTGACCGATTTCTGAATCCACTGGATTATTTAGTGTGGGGATCAGTGTTGCAAATTTTCACTGTCAGTGATTGGTTCTCAGTCGAAACTGAAAACTGCGGATATCAGCTTCAACACTAACGAGCTGAAAGTGATAGTTACTTTCAGCTCCAATCAGTTGATAGTGATAATTCTGACTGGCAGCATTACTGTGATTTCGCATACGCTATGTTACTTTAGCGATGTTTATGCGGTTGAGAATGATGATGCTTACCTACTTCATCGACTTCATACAATGGATTGGCTTAGATCAAATGATTTCGATAACAATTAGGACATATAATTTATATAACTGACACGACATTCATTGAAATGGACACGGGTGACACTCAAAATCAATGTGATGAGAGTGAAATTGCTGTTGTTTCATTTTCATTTTGCAGTGTCAAAATTTCGCAACACTGGTTGGGATACATGATGTCGAAGCTGAACGACTATAAAATAACAAATTTGAGTAATTCAAGCGAGTTATCACGAAAATCTGAGACGAGATGCCGATGAAGCACGTGCGCGCCGCTTGCGACGACTTTCCGAGACGTCTGAAGCTGGTTCGATCAGAGAAAGGTGGTGTAATTCCGAGATATCGTCTGTGAAGTATCTTTATGAGTTACTGAATAAAGCTATGAAAGCCAGATTCATATTTTCTTCTTATTCTTTGAAATATTGAGATTTTCCTGTGTGACCGGACTTTTTTGTCACCCTGAATTTTCATTAGGTTGAGAAAACAACGCGTAAAGGTATTTTTCTTGTTTAAGTTAGTTTTGTTGTTGAGCGTGGTTTATTCTCATATTTTCGACATAATATTTTCGAACTATTTTTCCCTGAGGCAATACAGTGTGATGAGCGGAAATGATTTGAGATGAGCGAACCCAAGTTTGCCTATGCATGACCTTTATCGATTAGGCCCATGTGACACAGTAGCGTAGGAAAGGAGATGTTGGAGTTCAGTGCTTGAGCAGAAGATTTTAAATCGTACTATTACGAAACTAGGTTAGAGTTATCGCACTTCTGTCACCGAAGTTCTGAACCTAACCAAAAATTATGCTGCTTTCGCAAAACATTGATTCTATTTCGTATCATTCTGCGATGACTTGTAAGTACCTACATACACCTGCTACAGAATTTTAATATCCTTTCGTTTTACACCACGCGTCTTTCAACCCCTTAATCACACAGAGCTTCCTACGCGACTGAAAAGATAACCTTTTATGCTTCTCGAAGATTAGCTCACCACACTAGAGTTAATCTTCCGGTGTCGAGTCGGTTCGGAATCTTCACAGCTATAATTATATTGCCCACGATCAAAAATCCCTTTAGGATAGTAAAGCGATCACCATAAATTATCCAATTGGCCTCGACCAAGTTCGAATGTTTAAGTAATGTTGATTTTTTTTCCTTCTGGCATAATTGCAGATTTTTCAAAAAGGAACGACGACTCACCACCCGCCGCTGAAATTCGTTCAAATGAGACCCACCGCGTGAGCATTGGAGTGACAGCATAACCGCGCAGCGCGTACCACTAGATAAATCTGTTCTGTCATTTACGTTCGCGTGTGTTTAGTGTAGTTTGGGATTGCAGCTTGCTCTGGTGGGAAGTGGCGGTGCTCTCTCCCACGGTGTGTTTCAGCGTTCGACGTACGTCAAATACGTCGTCATCACAAATCCAGACCAGTCCGAGCAACTAGTAGAAGACATAAATAGTAGTGCAAGAGGAAAAAAATATGAAAACAAAAAGTCGACGTGTTTTGTTACTGCTTCCTATTGGTAGTGGCCATAATGGTGCTAGTAGCGATTTCTGGTGGTATAATAATCGTTTTCGTTTAGTATATATTCACAACAAGTGATTTGTCCTCGTCGTGCTAAACGGAGGATAATTGAGTAAAGTAAGTGAGTGTGCTAGTGCTTGGTGCTATGGCGGTTCGCTTCACCAATCACCTAACGATGAAGGGCCACGTGGTTTTGGTGCTGTTTATATTGTTGCTGTTTCAAATGTACACTAGCAGCGTGTTTGGGCTGAGTCCCACACTGCAAACTACGAGCCAAACTAAAATGATGTTAAAAGAGAGTTTGCTGATTCCATCGATTGATTCGGAAAAGGAAGCGAAAGCAATGTATGAGAAAGCTTTACAGCAGTACGGTATTGTTGGTCGAACGTTGAAGGAAATCTGTAAGCCGTGGCAATCCAGAGGTTGCCAGTGCGTCGGATCGTCTGAGGAGGTAGCCCTGACATGTCGGTTTATAGGGTTGGGTGTAGTGCCGATGGATTTGCCTGCTGAGCTTGTTAAACTGTAAGTATTTTAACCCCGATTACATTCTACTGTGGGTTTAATATTCATCATTATCTTCACCGAGCAAATACAATCGATAGTCACCAAATTAATCGAAATAAATCATGTTCTAATTGGTTATGGCACCAATATTGCGGTTGTTACAGGAAATAATTTCAGTGCAGAAACGAATCTCGGTACTTATTCACAGTGCATATTCTCTACGCTCAATGAATTCTCGCTTTAAGTGCATCCGAGGGACCTCTCACAGCGCGTGTCAAGTAATGGAATTACAGCTTGGTGGCTAGGAGCATAATATAGCAACCAGGATTTGACGTCTTCTGACACTCTGTCTACTACGTATCCAAGTCTCAATTGAGTGCGCTTTTGCTCTGCTTCAGGGGGAAAATAGGTTAATTTCCTTCTGATGGCATCTACCCGACACACTTGCATTCAGTACTGTTGAATACACTTTCTTTTCTGACGTTGAGCTCCCGATGCACAACATAGGGTAGAGCGAAGATTTTCAAGTGACTTGAGACGATTTTAATGCACATCATCGGAGCCAAAATTTTTATGTTTACCCTATTTGGTGAGCAAGGAAGCAAGGATGAATACACCAACCGGATCTATCTACTTTTCTCGTAGTGTACCGCCGCTAGCAGCTTCCCGCTTGTGCAGCCAAGGTTGGGCAATCGAACGCTACCAAGCATTGCTGCTCCGACGCCAGCAAGTCTTTACGAGCTTTGGAGAAACTCTCTTTTCAAAAGCGTCGCGGCTGTGCACCGTAAAGGTCGTGAGCTGATCAAAAACTGCAATGTTGTCCTGTGTGCAGCATTACCAGTGCGAAATGATAGAGGATGAAAGAGGTTTTTGTGCTTTAAATTGCTGGTTCAGTTTCTATAATCGGTCGTTACACATCTGATTCTTTTGTTTGCCAGCTAGGGTCACTTTTAAATCCCGGTAGGAGCTTTACTTAATAGTTATTCACCACTTCGAGAGTAGTAAAAAAATACCTTGTTTAACAGTTATCTTATAGCAGAGAGGCTATAAATTTTTGACATGTCTCTATAACGCAATTATTGTGTTTCGTATTTACTAAATCTATTTTAAACCAGATAAATAAACGAACTTACTGGATGATAGATTGTGTTATAGTAACATTTTGGAAGAATTTGATTCTTATAGTTGCCCAATATTTAGTGAAGGCTCTTGGTGTAATTGGTTCACTTATCATTGGTATGTCTAATTTTTTTGAGCATACTTTTCTTTCAAAAATTTTTTGAATTGGGAAAACGGAAGTTACGAAAGCAGACAGTATGTGAAGTAGAGAGAGCGAAAATTAAGCGAACTGGAAATATGATACAGATTTGGAAAAATATACCGCATCCCGACGGGACGGGAAAATTTGGAATTTGGATTGGAATTTTTTTTTCAAATTTGATATTCTTCTTTGGAAACTTATTTGCAGTTTTCCATACTCCACGAGTCCAGTAAATTTTTGTAAATTCTGTTTTTAATTGCTTAGAAGTTTAGGTATTACTGCATGCACACGGCTATTCTCTGGCTCCGCACTTACCTTTCCTTCTCGTTGAACTCTACAATACTGACTAACTCTTGACAAAATAAGTCTCTCTTATGATAAAACTAACCAAATAGACATAGTTGCAACTTCTCCAGGGAATTTTTAATAGCTATACTCGGCAGAATGAACACACGACTCAAGCTACAACCATCATTAGGCCAGATCAGAAGTCCTTGCTTAAAGTACAGTTCATTACTTACTGCATATGCAGAATCTCTCCCGAAGCGTCTTAGCCTCAAATGTCTAATCGCAAAGACCTATTTTTACGCTCTCCAGAGTGTCCAGATTTTTCGATGATGGCAAAATTGGGTTAGTGAACGGTCGACACAGCCGCGTACGACCTCCTTTCCAGTCAGCATACGACCATAGTTTCCACCGGGGTTTTTTTTTCCTGTGTGGGCTCATCACTGCGACCAGAGATTAGATCTATTGGGATATTGCCCAAGTGTTTTCTGTACTCCGCACTTCATATTATTGGCAGTATCACCATTGAAGTGGGTCCCCGTGGCTCTGTGGTTAGCGATGTCGGTCGGCTAGTTCTCCCACACGGTTGTGATATCGGGTTCGATTCCCGATCGAGTCAAGGAACTTTTCGAGCTGGAAATTTTCTCGATTCAGCACTGGGGCACGGTGTATCGTTGTACTTATACTACACATGAAAAATGTGCCAAAAACAATATCGATAACGAATTCTCTCAACTATAATCTTGTTGATCCAGACCGCTATTAGCCCCAAGGCTAAGCGTGCGATATTGATCACTATTGAAGTAAGTGATACGCTTATCATTCATATCCGTGCTTGTGTGTAAGTTTTACCTTTCCGTTTCAAGCTTACTACTCTACTATACCGAGCCTCTGTCCCTCCCAACAATATCGCTTAATTACAATTCCCTGGGGAGAACTTTCATACGTTACTCACACCAGTTTTATTATAACAGGGACTTATTTTTGTTAGATGGAGAGTTAACAGAGGTACTGTAAAATTCAGATTGAAGAAAAGGTATTAGGTGGGAAGCCTGAGAATAAGCCCATGTTAAAGTCCTTTGGTAACCAAATGGTCTGATTCTACTAAGATTCGAACCCACGACCATCCGCTTACCAAGGCGGACTCTGTAACCTTGCGGCTGCGGAGCTCCCCAGGGGGTCCACCGGGGGTTGGTTACCCGATCTCCGCTAAGGTTACTCGTATCCCGGTCGACACCTCGTGGAGGTTGGAATAGGAGTTGCTGGACAGAGGCAAATGACCACATTAGGGTCTCAAGTAACACGTGTCCAATCATTTGCTAGACGCGGCTGTGCCCCATATTAGGAACGGCCTACAACAGCGTCTGACTCGGAGGGGGTGGCTGAATTATGGAATGCTGTATCCCGCCAGCAACACCTAAGATGGCCTAGATGACCTAGGCTACGAACACGGAAAAAGATTAAGGTAAACGATTGAAAATTGGGTACTAGGAACGTCGGATCTCTCAATTAACCGGCGCGGACTGCCCTGCTTGCTCGAGAACTACAGCGGCAGGGAGTCGAAATCGCAGTGGTTCAGAAGGTTCGGTGGCCGAATTCCGGAGAAAGGGAATTCCGTGCAGTAGACCCTATTGCACGCACTTCTTTCAAGTACCACATCTACTACAGTGGCGGCAAAGCAGCGGAACGGGGTGTCGGTTTCGTCGGTTCGCTTGGAAATCAGAAAACAAGAGTCATCCGGTGGAGGCCCGTAGATGACCCTATATGCGTGTTGAGGATTAAGGGCAAATTCTTCAACTATAGTTCGATCAATACCTACGCACCGACAAACGACAAATCCGATGAACTCAGAGATGAGTTCTATGGCAAGCTTGAGCGAATCTATGACGAGTGCCCAAAACATAACGTACAAGTCGTCATCGGAGACGCAAACGCACATGTTGGGAGGAGAAATCCTTCCGTCCGGTCATTGGAAGGCATACACTCGTCAACCAATGAAAACGGCCTGAGGCTGATAATTTTGCCGCGGCCAGAGAAATGGCCATATTTAGCTCCTATTTTCCACGTTTTAATATTCGGACACACCTGGAGGCATCCAAATGGAGAAGCCTGCTCCCAGATCGATCACGTACTGATTGACGGTCGGCACTTTTCGGATGTTACTGATGTCAAGTAATTTCGAGGACCAAACATTGACTCTTACGATTATCTCGTCGTTTGTAAGATCCACGCATGGTTATCGAACGTGCTGAAATCTCACACAGAGAGGGCGACGCGTTTCAACATTCAGCAGTTGAAAGCTGATGGCGTGGCAGCAGATTACGATAGAAATCTGGATCGACGCATCGCAGAACAGCAGGAGGAAGGAGTGGAAGACATAAATGGGCCGTGGTAGGTACGACGCGTGGAAGACAGCGTAATGGTTGGTTCGATGCCAAGTGCCAGAGAGCGACGACAGATGAGAAGAACCGTGCCAGAAGCCGCATGCTCACTGCGGCTACGCGTCAGAACAGAGAGGTACGGGGAGTTAAGAGCTGCCGAAAATAGAACCCACCGTCAGAAGAAGCGCGAGTACGAGGAGCAGGTGCCTGCCAGCGCAGAGGACAGCTATGCTCAAAACGACGAAGCAGGAATTAACTGCTCAGTAAGCAACCTGCTTACTGATAAACCGACGATTGCAGCCAGGTGGAAGGAACATTTTCAGGTGCTATTGAACGGTGAGGAGCCGGGTGAGCAGAGCAGGAACAGGAAAACGATTATGAGTGACGAACAAGCTGTGGAGCCACCAATATAGGAGGAGGTGAAAAGGCGGTTAGTGGGCTGAAAAACGGCAAGGCCGCTGGGAAGGACGGTATTCCGGCCGAACTTTTAAAAGCGGGAAGCGTGCGGATGTACTATGCAATTCTACCAGATAATACTAAGGATCTGGGCGGATGAACAAATGCCTAACGACTGGTTGGAAGGCCTCATCTATCTATAGGAAGAGTCCTCGATTGGATTGTTGCAACTATCGAGGCATTACGTTCCTCAACTCCGCATATACAGTGCTCTACCGTATCCTGTTCTCCAGATTGAGACCGTTAAGGGAATCCTTTGTTGGCGAATACCAGTCTGGTTTTCGACAGGGGCGTTCCACGATGGATTGGATCAAATTTTCTCCCTGCGACAGATTCTCGATAAGTTTCGGAAGTACAACTTACAGACTCACCATCTGTTTGTTGATTTCAAGGCGGCATACGACTCAGTGAAAGAAACGAGCTGTGGCAGATCATGCTCGAACACGGTTTCCCGACGAAACTAATTAAGCTGAGTCGTATGACGCTGGTGAGATCGAAATCATGCGTGCGGATAGCTGGCGAGACATCAGCCGCGTTCGTAACGTTAGATGGACAAAAACAGGGGGATGCGCTCTCTAATTTACTGTTCAACATCGCCTTTGAAGGTGCTGCACGAAGAGCAAACGTGGAAAGAAACGGCACGATCATCACGAAATCTCACATGCTTCTTGGTTTTTCGGACGACATTGATATCATCGGTATCGACCGTAAGGTCGTGGAGGAGGCCTTCGTGCCTTTTAAGAGGAAAGCTGCGAGATTGCGACATGTCATTAACTCTAACTACCAAAACAAAGTACAAAGTACAGTACGCACAAAACTAGCGCTGTATAGGGCGCTGATACTCCCGGTGGCCCTTTACGGACATGAAGCATGGACGCTTAAGGAAGCTAATCGACGAGTGCTCGGAGTTCTTGATCGTAAAGTTCTGCGATCGATACTTGGCGGTAAATTGGAAGATGAAGACGCATGAATCACGAGTTGTACCACGTATACAAACATGCTGATATAGTAAAGGTAATACAGTGGGGCAGGCTTCAGTGGGCTGGACATGTAGCCAGTATGCCTGACGAGAGAGCCGCCAAAACTGTTTTCAGTAGAGAACGAGGGAAAGGCCGTCGACTCCGTGGTAGGCCTCGCACGCGGTGGAAGAAGATGAACGATCTGCAGGTGTACGAAGACTGGAAAACGGTTGCCCAAGACAGAAGAAGCTGGACATCTCTAATTCGTTCAGCCCTGGACCGGGGAACGGTCCATTAGCTAACAAAGTAAAGTAAGTCATGTGTCTATATCATGGACAGTGTGCCCAGTACTGGCACACTGTCCTTTCCAGGACAAAAAGATAAAAATTGAAAAGTAAATGGTTTTGCTTTTTGAATACATATAGTTACAACCGAAAATTTGGATGGGTATTGAGTCTTTAACCTTAATAGAATTATTCAACCCTAAAAGTTACTGAGTAACTCGGCGGGAACCCACAACTTTGAAATATTCAATGACACTACACTGATCTTTTTTTATAGCTCCCTTTTATGCCCTAGACTCATTGGAGTAGTTTAAGAATTTTACAGTAACAGGAAATTGATAATGATGGTAAAACGTAGAATACATTTTTTTCTTTTTATAAAAAACCAACCAGGTTATATTTTAGAACAAGTAATTTGACAGTTTAAAATTGCGTTTGAACATGGTTTATTGAACAGTTATGCGTGTCCCATCCATTTAGATGTTGACATATTGCAGAACATATAGAAAATATGTTTACTTGACTAGCTGCTTTATCCGTAAAGTAAACCTACACGCGTAGGAGTGAATTTACTCCGAATGACCACAGATCTCGAAGCGTTGATAAATCGTCATTTTAATACCGCATCATTAATCAGAATATTTCTTTATTTTTTAAGGAAGAGAAATCTGTAACCTCATTTGCCACCGAGGCTAATCGAAACGATTTTGATCTTGGTTAAAATATTTCTCGCCGTCTTCGATGACGGCGAGTGTCTGATGATGAAGCGAAGAGCAGACATGATTAATTTCTGTGCCGGATTACAATAGCCGCAGTTTCCAATAATGTCCCCGACGAATGCAACTGTGCACTGCACAGCGAAACTGGCAGCAGCTGCACCGGCAGTTCCTCAGCGATGAAATTGGATTCGGCTTTTATGGTTAATAACCGTGTATTTATGGCACTCATCTGTTGTGTCATTTACAGCGCAGCAAAGTGCAATTCAATGCAACGTGAAGCGACAAAGTGGTAGGAAGACCGTGACCGTTCAATAAGGAGCGCAAATCCTTGCCTACGTAGGCAAACGCATCCAGCATGCAGTGTGCAGCCGGTAGAGGTGCCCATTGTTCCACTTGTTGCCACCGGTGATGAATAAGTACCAATCAACTCACGGGACACTTGATATTGATTGCACTCTCAACCCATCATCCCTTTTACGGTAGTAGGATGTACAATCTGCAATCCGCACACATTGGCAGCTCTCTGTAGGTCAGACAGCGTGGGTGGTGTGTGTTTTATTGAATGGAGCCGGGAAATGTCGCGTAGCGCTGGTTGCTTGGTGCCTTGTGGCGTCGAACCGAAGTTGCGCTTATTCTGGTGAAGTTTTTAGTTTACATTATGGTTTTCTATGCATACCTACAAGTGATGTGTGTGGGATGTTTTATTTTTCAACATTTTTTCGCGATGGCAGCAGTGCACTATACAGAAAAGAATGTATTCGTTGAACTGATTGACACACATTGAAAATTGTTGATGCTGAATATTTTTCATTCATCTCGCCGCATAGAGGAAACTTTAAGATTGCCAGTTAGCATTTGTTGATCGTGTTAGTTAATTTTAAAGAAAGTTACTTTATCATATTCGCCATAAGAGGATTTTTATAGTTGAGTGATGGTAAAAATGTTCGACTCATTTATATAATTATGGAAGAACATATGTTGTTTTCTTGATTGTCAACTTTTGTAATTATTGTACAAAGTGGTACGATAGGGCTCACCAATGTCTTGGGTGTCCAAACGTCGTGTCTGAGAGATTTCAAATTACAAATAACTTTACTAGTTTGATGAAAATCGACAATCTTTCGTTCTTGTTGAATTATCGTACTCATAGCGAACTAGGAGATGACAATTCTAGTAGAGGCTATTCTATGCCAAATGTTGAATAACTACCTTTTTTGAGTTGAATAAAATTTTTCACATATATTTGACTTAGCAAACTGAATGTCTTACGCTCTTACACTGGATCAAAAATTTTTAGACTCAAGAGTAATTTTCTAAAGAGGGAGTATACTAGGACGAATCTTTTGGTTATGAGTCGCATAAAATTCATATTTAATAAATTCTGCCGAGAGGCTATCGCAAGTTAACTCTTCGTTATACACAGTAGCAAAAAAAATTTGCTACGAATGTCGTCCACGTCCGTGTGGGTCAGCAGAACGACGCCAACTAGCGAAATTTGCACAATACGAATGTTTTGTAATTTGGACTATTCACTTGAGATTTCACAACCAACTCAAGAAGAGTAATTGAAATAATGGTTCACATACCACAAACACATTATAAAAAGCTAAAAGCTAAATGGAACGCAAGCACCATCAGTTGTGATGTTAGTGTAATCCTCCATCGGTCTGGACTAGGTATATCGGTGAAATTTTCTGAACCAAAACATGTTTTTAAAATTAACCTTTTGGCGCCGGTACGTTAGTTGATAGGGAGAAAAGTTTATGACGGAAAATAAACAAGAATACAAAAAATCAAAATAACCGGCGACGGCGGCGCGCAGAACTAATTCTACTTAATAATAAAGCATCAAGATGTTTTTGCAAAGCATTCATCAATTCATCTTCGTTCGTTTTGCGCATGCAAAACAAACCAAAGTAGAGCAGATTGGTAGAGTTGTTTTGAAAAATCTTGAAGAAGCGCTTGCGAAAATTGTGGAATCGTGGTATTTTTCATACTACTTTAAACAATAACAATAAACAATAATAATTTTCATACTACTTTAAACAATAACTATTGTCAATTGATAAACTTATCTCGTGGCAAATTATCAAAACTACCTTACCATACATTACCATCTCAACAATGTTTGGCTATACTGCCGGACAATTAAGTAGAACGCCCCGGGATGCTTCGTTATAATACCAAAGCCATTTTTACTCTTGCTTTACCGGCACAGCCAATTTGACACCACGAGTTGCTCTGCTACAAAGCCTTCTATAAATTGGAAACATCAACAGTATGTCCCCCGGGCGTACTAAAAATTGTGCAACATGGCTTAAAACATGTATATGCAAATTTAGTTGTTATTTTCCTGCCTTTTCATTTAGGCTGTAGAGAAGCACAAAACATTAGGGTCAACTTGGGAGCCGAATTGAATGAAAACTTTGAACGTATTTCGGTAATGCGAAAGCTCGCTAATAGAGAATGCAGTGAAAGTTGAGTGGAAACCCTTTATTGTGCTGTTGTTTATCACCCTGGTGAGTTTCTGGGCCATTGAGTACTGTAGTGTTCTGATTTATTCCCGCAAGGACGACCGTTGTGAATAGGAGTGCACCATAACGTAAAAGTTATGAGGAAAATTAATATTATCGAGAAGCATAATGGTCCAGATATGCATCGATGCATAATGCACATTTTTCGGGGTGGCAGGAACTTCATTCAGAATTAACATTTTTTTAGATAACACACGTGAATTACTGCGGTAGTTTTTTTAAATAAAATACTAAGCCTACACAAATAAAGCACGGTATGTACATAGTAACATTGTAACATATTCCAAATACTCAATCTGTATCTGAATCGAGTAAAGCATTCATGTCAGAGACCGAAACGCTGTAATCTACTAAGAGAATTACCTTAATCTTCCAATGAATTACTAATTTGCCAGTGTCACAGAAGCTGTAAGTGTGCCTGCGAACGATTTAGCTTACTCCGATAGAAAAGCACGAATTGCTTCGAAGCTTAAAAACAGAATTTATTGGTTCCACTTTTCAGCCGGTACAGGACCCGCAGCAGATCGTTAGTTTCTTTATTCGTACAAGCGGGCAACAGAGTGCTTAGATGTGGTTCAACCACAGCAACGACGGGCTCGGCGAAATGGGTTCGGAAGCTGCTCGGGCTCATGAGCTCAAGTATTAATTAAAGGCACATCGTGCTGCAGGTTTATCTGGTAGCCATGGCTGACGGCTGAGCAAACGATCATTTTAATTAACAATCTTTCAAATACTAGGTACTAGAGAAGGGTGGGGGGAGAAGCTGATAGGGACAGAGCAAAAGATTGGCGAGCAAAGCGAAGCGGCATCGGAAATAAATTTTCGGTTGTAACGTTTACCCTTATCCGTACCGTGAAAGTCGCAGGTCGATGTCATTCATATTATGATGCGACATAGTAGGAATAAAACTTTTAATTTTATAGCTGTGTGACCATTTGAGTATGCATCTCTAATTAACATGATTAACTGAAAGATAAATTCCGTTTTATATTCTACCGCGGTTTTTGGCCACGCATCAATCAAAAATTCAATTGGAATCACTTATGAATAGTGAAAATCTACAATTCTGAAAGTTATAAATGTTTAAATCGTAGTTGAGATTTAACAAGATAATTTAAACAAGAGTCGTAACCAAAACAATTACATACATACAGTCACCATTTTATTAATACCAAAAGTGCTACATTTCACTCCTGAGTACGTTGAATGAGTTATTGCTCGATAATGTTAGAACCTAGAATATTCATAGACCACTTCTAGAAGAGATGTGGTCATTTTTTTAATGATCACTTTTCAAACCAATGACCAAGAATGACGTATGAGTGATATTCTGGATAAGAGATATCGATTTAATTTTATTATTGATTTATTTTAAATACTAAACGAAACGAGGCAAGAGAACAGTTTTCATGTTTATCATTGCCCAAAACATTCCAAAGGCCCGAGATCAGAATCGGCTTCCTCTTCGATGTTTGGGTTGAAGAAATAATCGTAGTGCACAGGTGGAGTAGGGTAAATTAGTTTATAGTAAACCCCTATCTTCAATTAACCTTCAGTGGATCACCCGTCAAATGAACTCCATTTCTCTTAACATAAATCGGGATTAATAAATGTTTATGGAAAGTTACTGGAAATTCCTCGAGTTTTCACATAAATTGAGTTAATCTGACCGGTGGTCCACTGAAAGACGCGGTCCAACCAAGGTAGTTTTACCCTATACACAACAGGGTCTGTCATATTTTTTTTAATTTATTTTCCTCGATGCTGGACGTGCTCCGACGTATAATTATTCTATTCAGCTTTATGTTGACCAGTGATGTTAGTCGTTTTTGTTTCATAGATTTGAAATTCAAAGATGAAAAAGGTTCAGCTTTTAATAAAGATTCTTTGTAGAACAGAATGAACGGATTTCCTTCTTGTCCACTTGTATCCACTGCATATTCAGCTTGGTTCCTTATTCGTGTGACGTCGGCTCTAGGGTTACGTCTGGAATATGACCTCTAGCGGTAGTTTCGAATCCGGCGGGTCACGTAATGAATGTCTTGGACTATATTTCACTGAAAAATCATTTCTCCTCCCGCAGAAGTGGTTTTGGGAATGTAGTTGAGCCTGTGATGTTAAAGCTGTCACCAACACCAATACACAGAATGCACATGGTACACACCTATACAGCGATGAAAGATTTTATTCGAACTTACTGAATACCTTGTATTAGCTTACTTGCGAAAAACTCTACACCCTTCCGATCGGTTTTCCGGCAGTTAACCGGAACACGTAGTGATTTAAGTTAGGGGGAAGCCCGACTGCGTTATTTCTAATAGAATGCAAACTGCACTTAATCTCTCAGCTCAATGGTGAAGGCGAGAAGGGTTGAGTGTTAATTCCTCCAAAACAACTATTGTTCCTTTCACTCGAGGAAGGAAATATATTATTTCTAAACTGCGATTGGAAGGCACCGATATAAAGCTTTCCAGTGAAGCCAAATATTTGGGAATCATACTTGACCAGAAACTAAACTGGAACACTCAAATCGAACAAACATTTACCAAGGACACAAACGCCTTATGGGTATGCAGCAGAGCAATTGAAAAAAAAACTTGAGTCTCAAACCCAGCATGATACATTGAATAATAAAACAATAATCATACCCAGAATAACCTTCACCTCGTTAGTTTGGAGGCCCAAAACCACTGAAACATTCACTCAAGCTAAGCTAGGCCAAATCCAAAGATTGGCCTGTGCATCGATTTGCGGAGCTATGAGAAGCACTCCATCAAAAGCCCTAGATGAAATACTTCACTTTCTTCCACTTCATCAGGTGGTTCGGAAGCGGAAAAAAGTGCTCTAAGGCTAAACCACAACTGAAAAGAAGAAGATCTAACAGGACACCTGAGAATACTGAAAGATTTTTAAATAAATAATCTAATAAACCAAGGAGAGGAAACCAAATTTCTAAATTCCCTACAGAATATTAGGGACAGAACGAGAAAGTTGGCAACAAGGTTGACCCAAGCAGCACTTGCAACATGTTTTCAAATGAGACTACTCAATATTTGTTGTTTTTAAACCTTTTCAACGGTGCAAGAAACTTTCCCGGTTCCTTTAAAGAAATTTAAAAGAGTTGAGGAACATTTTGTTATTTACGTGTAACATTCTCGTAACTGAACACTAGAAATTGCTCAATAGTTTTCTGCAATCTATTCCCAACTGCATATTTCATGATGCTTTTAAATAACGATAATGTCACATGATTTTGCATATTGTTGTTTCACAAATGTTTTCTTCTAAGGAAAGCAAACTAGTGATGAAAATGTATTGCAACATCTTGTTAAACCATATATTTGCTAAAATTACCACATAATATACAGCCATCTTTAATATAAATGAATGATTATTGTTGGAAACATGGTTTTGTTATTACATATTTCGCATGATTAATACTGCATATCCACTGAGCAAGGTTCTCTGAACTATCGTTTCCCAAAACATTGTTTATAATTTGGCGAGTTTGAATCATAATATTTCTTTTTTAACACTTTATGAAAGGTGCTTGAATAATTACGAAGTAAAAACATTTTTTGTACGGTAAATTTTGAATCGCAGATAGAATTACATACCTATCAGAAGCGTAAGTAGAGATAAAAATTCAATATATTTGAGATTTTTTATAATGTATGTAGTTATATGAAACTTCGCGACACCATCACCGAAGAGTAATGAGAGTAATGGTAAACAAACTAAATTTTATTTCTCCTCTCTTTTCTTCCTATACTGCAGTGGCTATCGAGGCAGATGATGATTTCATATAGCACTGTTAGTTGCATATTGGCTCCACCTCTTGCGCTTTTTCGGTTATTTACAAGTTTAATAAAAGTAAGGGATGCGAATTGTTACAATCTTTGAATGCTGCATTCAGAGTTGCATTTGCTTCATTGCAACAATGTGGGCCGCTTGGGGACCCACAATTCGAGACGGCTCACTTTGCTTCTACACAGACGGTTCTAAAATGACTGGTTCCGCGGGTGCGGGATTCACAGGAACAGGAATTAATCAATTTTTTCCCATGGTACACTGGCCAGACACTGGTCAGTATTCCAGGCGGAAATATACGCTATAATATAATGCATGAATACGTGTCTGAAAAGAAATTATCGACACGCAAATATTTGCATTTTCTGTGATAGTCAGACAGCACTTAATGCCCTGAATTCTGCTTTTTGCCACTCTAAACGAGTGTGGGAATGCATCCTATCGCTCCGAAAGTTAGCTATGAAAAGCCAAGTTAACTTATACTGGGTTCCTGGTCATTTTGGAATCGAAGGAAACGAGAGAACTTACTGACTAGCCAGACAAGGGTCATCCACTAACTTTGTTGGCTCAGAACTTTTAGACTCCAGAGACTCCACGAGCATTCTAAAAGCTGAACTCGGTGAAAGAAAGCGACCATCAAAGCAAACTGGGATGCCATAAGGGGGTTACGACAATCGAAAAGATTCATAGAGCCAAATCGCGAGAAGAGCCGCGTGCTGCTCAGGTTAAATAACAAAAATCACAGGAGGGTTGTGTGCAAAGCCACGACCGTAAGGTTGAAGTAGAATACTTTTACAAGAAAGATAACCCGGCTGCTTCGTGTCAGTCATTTTTTCTAGTAAATAAGCGTTGACTAATCAGATCAATCGAATTTTGCGCTTCAACAAGGATTGACTATTCCCAATAATATAGTAAGTTGATTGTCATGGTTGGGGCTTGACAATTTTTAAATTTTAAGATAGTGAAAATTTTTCGGATGTCGTGCTCATGACTGAAAAAAAAGATAATTCAGTACGTTCTGAGACACGGAGATACAGTTTAAAACTTTTACAAATTTAAGAATGTAAATTAACTCGAGAGAAAACATTAACTCTCCAATTATCAGGTTTTTACATCATCCTGAAAAGGGCAATTTGTTGTTCAATTCAATATCGGATAAGATACCGATCACATCTTGGCAGTATCACTGACGGTGCGAATAAAGTATTCCTTGTGATGAAATAAACAGTGAAAAGCTGATTTAACACTCAAAACCAAACGGTTCATGTGTTATCAAACTGAGTCAACTTTTCATTGAATGCATTTACTAGTGCCCGTTATCGGCACAGAGACTGCATTTCACTAAAGTGCTTCACTGCATCAGCTGCTATCGATGCTGATACCCGCTGTAACTGCTACGCTATTATTAGCCATGCCACAGTTGTGAACGCTATACGCTGTCATTGGTATTCGCTGTCCCTGCATCAGCTGGGCCAGCTGCTATCGATGCTGAGATCCGCTGCAACTAGTGCGCTATTCATTGCTATGCCATTGCTCTGGCCGCTATCCGCTTTCGCTGGTATCCACTGCACTTCTACTGTTGCTGCTAAAGGAGGACGACTGCTGTTGTCGCTGTCTAGAACTATTATGAGCAGCTTCGACTGGAACAGGCTCTTATATAGGGATGAAAAACCTATCGATAGTAGTAAGGCTTCGGCTGAAACAGGCTTTTATATAGGGCAAATAGCATGTTTTAACTTGCAAGGTATATGATTCTGTTGACCGTGCTTGGGAAGCGATCATATAACGACCAATCAGAGGTCGAATTTTTCGTTTTGACTTTTGTGGCTTGACTATTTTCAATAGTACAATAGTAAGAATAATAAAATTAGAATTATCTTCATTTGGGAAGAATCTTAGAAGATTTTCCAATCTATTGCTGCAAGAACAAAGGAAATCCATCGAATACTAACCGATTTATTAGCATTTGAAATTGGACATATTTTTCACTTTTTTCGGTTTTAGATTTTCATTTCACATCCCTATGTAGCCGAACTTCCTGAGAGAAGTATTCTACTTCAAAACCTGAGGACATTCACAGGTCTAATTATAGGGCACTGTCCAAGTAAATATCATCTCAAGAAGATAGGCAAACTTGATAATGATTAATATCGCCTTTGTGGAATCGCGAGCGAAACATCAGAACACCTACTCTGAGAATGCCGAGTATTAATACGACGCGGGATGCGTATCTTCGGTAAGGGACACATAGAACCTACCAAAATTTTGAGGGAAGGTCCCGGTGAGACAATAAACTTCATACGAAGTGTGTTGCCCAACTGGGATAAATGTGCAATGTAGCAACGACATCAACTCGCCAAATAGTGTGACCTGCTCGTACGCATTTAGAGTAAGTTGGAGCATACCACAATAGATCAAAAAATGGTCCCAGTGGTACAAGGGAAAAAATCGCCCATCACCATCACCACGCTGCGATTCGCTGGGAAAATGGACTTGACCATTTTATTCAGCTGCTGCCGCTGTGACATTGCCTGCAGCTCCGAGACTAGTGAACGGGACTGTCTCTTACTGACATGTACGTCCGTGTACCTCTCGGCTAAGTACACGCAGAGATGTAGCCACTTTTCCAATGGTCTTACTCTTCAGCATACTTTGAGGCTTATTATCTCTCAGGGTGGTCGGCCTTCCAGAACTGTGTTTTCTTGCGATAATCTGATTGTCGGAAAAATCCGACGCCCACAAAGTTCCGCACGACATCCGTTTTCGACACGGCGGAGTACGGTTTCTGAACTTCCGAACAGAGTAGCTTCACTGTTTTTATCATTACGGTTTGTGTTCGACTGATAGAGTTGTCAATTTTTTATGCTGACTCATATATTACTATGATTGATGCTGCATGGGTAGTTTCGTCAGTGCGTGTAAGGTAAACCCAAGAAAAATCTGTTTGTCTGTCTGTCTGTCTGTCTGTCTGTCTGTCTGTCTGTCTGTCTGTCTGTCTGTCTGTCTGTCTGTCTGTCTGTCTGTCTGTCTGTCTGTCTGTCTGTCTGTCTGTCTGTCTGTCTGTCTGTCTGTCTGTCTGTCTGTCTGTCTGTCTGTCTGTCTGTCTGTCTGTCTGTCTGTCTGTCTGTCTGTCTGTCTGTCTGTCTGTCTGTCTGTCTGTCTGTCTGTCTGTCTGTCTGTCTGTCTGTCTGTCTGTCTGTCTGTCTGTCTGTCTGTCTGTCTGTCTGTCTGTCTGTCTGTCTGTCTGTCTGTCTGTCTGTCTGTCTGTCTGTCTGTCTGTCTGTCTGTCTGTCTGTCTGTCTGTCTGTCTGTCTGTCTGTCTGTCTGTCTGTCTGTCTGTCTGTCTGTCTGTCTGTCTGTCTGTCTGTCTGTCTGTCTGTCTGTCTGTCTGTCTGTCTGTCTGTCTGTCTGTCTGTCTGTCTGTCTGTCTGTCTGTCTGTCTGTCTGTCTGTCTGTCTGTCTGTCTGTCTGTCTGTCTGTCTGTCTGTCTGTCTGTCTGTCTGTCTGTCTGTCTGTCTGTCTGTCTGTCTGTCTGTCTGTCTGTCTGTCTGTCTGTCTGTCTGTCTGTCTGTCTGTCTGTCTGTCTGTCTGTCTGTCTGTCTGTCTGTCTGTCTGTCTGTCTGTTTTCCGACATTACTTTGTCATTTGAGACTTTTGTGTAGGTTGTAGGTGTTCTGAGGGTAGTGAATGACGGGTGACAACTAAAAATCTGGAATTTCTTTAAGGCTCTCAAATCCAAACAAACAAGCTCTGATAGTATGCATATGAAAGCTCTCTCTCTCTCTCTCTCTCTCTCTCACTCACTCTCTCTCTCTCTCTCTTCTGTTCTGTTCGTGCCTGCTTAGTTCTTTTGAAAATGGCGTCGAAACAAGGAGCATTCCGCAAGCAAGTTGTATAGCTCGCTATGAACTGAACAACAATTTTGGGAAAAAGTTCATGGTAAACCATTTTGACAACGACAATCTCCCTTTTTCGACTATATATAATATTCTGCAAACCCCTTAAAAATAATCCGCCAAGAAGGAAGTGGAAGACCGGCCAGAGCAGTGGACAGAAAATGATTTTTTCTTGTTTGTCTAAATCATGGTTCAAGCCTAGTGACTTGGCTATCGCTCAAAATGTTATATATACCAGAACGAAAACAAAACGAATAAAATTTCAATTCCATTTCTTCAAAACATCATGAAAGGCATATATTTTTGGTCAGATAAAATACCATCACATCACGTCAAAAAACACAAACGTTCCTTAACAACCACTCAGCTCCATTTGTACCCCAAACACGCAACCCAACAAATTTCGCCTCAATAGAAGGTTTCTTTGGGAATGAACTGTAGACAGTTGATTGATAGAATCAAGAGATGCATTCGAAAAGTCAATGTGAAGGCCGCATAACGCTCTTGTTCCGGCATCATAAGACAGTTTCGTCGGAAGGCCGTTAAAGGACCTTTCTCAAATGTAACTAGGTGAATTGATTTTAATACTTCTCAACCTGACTGTTTAAATGGTCTGAAACTGCGCAATAACGTGTGTGACTGTAATTATCCATTTAAAATTATTAAATTCAATGTATGAAAACCAGTGCGTATCTCCTAACTTTACAGTGTTGCATGTTGTTTATTAATATTTTCAACCAAAGCGTTGGGTATAACGAGTCCGAATTTATGCGTTTCGTTATTGGCGACGGTCTCCATTAGATACAGTGTCGTATTAGTCATTCTCACCTTAGCTTGCATCACATCCGTTTGGGTCCATTCACTGTCAACACTGATTTAATTTGCATTCTACTCACAGCGAGCAGCAGCACACAAGCTGGAAGAAACATTATACCATTCTTATTAGCATTTCTCGGTATTTTAAACTTGACATTCTCCTTGTATCAACGGATGCTGTGCATAGCGTCGCATGTGTCGAGGAGAGGCGCAGACTATGTGAGGTCTGGGGGAGATGAAGTTATGCTGGGCCAGCTGGTGTGCGCAGAGCCCACCTGTTGCGTTAGGTGAATTCAACAGAAATAACAACAGTGTTATTCCTTTCACCAAACAACAATTTTGTACTATCGCTTTGGGCGTAGTGAGGTGGAAAATCGTTGGCTGCAACCTTGCGGTGGAAAATTTGCTATACATCACATCATAAGGGTATCTGGTATGGAGATGCTTTAAGTTTAATGTTCCTTAGCACAGCAGCATCCATTTAAATGAATTTGAATTTTCAAGAATAATTTGTTTATTCTGTTTTAATATAAAGAAAGATCACAACTTGCAATCTCCTTCAGTGTTTATTATATATTGACCTATGCATTGTTTATGAGACGGATGACAGTGATAGATCACTAACTTTATCTCTAACGTGAAATTTGTTATAACTTTGACTTTAACGACGCCGAGAGTGGACAGTATATATTAGAGTGGGGAATCATTATATGGAAAAAACGGAACTTGATAGCAGAAAGCCAGAACCAAGTTTTTTTTGTTTTATTTGGGGCCCCAAACAATCCTAAATTTATCGAGAATCGATTGGTTTTGTCTCCGCTTGGCGCATTGCATTTCAAATTTATATGGAGATTTGTATGAAAAAACCAACTTTTTTGCATTTTCCATACTAAAGACCTCAAAATGGCTCAAACCATTGGTTTCATGACTTCAAATGGTAGGTTTTTTGATACCTAACAACTTGGCCGAAGACACTAAAGAGCTATGGTGTCCCAAAAAAATACTAGAGCTGTTCAAAGTTGATTATGTCGAAATTTATGTTGCAAATCATGTTTTCTGCCAACACTGCCAGTGTACCGGAGTCAGTCAGATTTCCATCAGAAGTAACCTCTGTAACACTTTGAAGATTCTACCTACGCCTAGAATATTGACCTAAATTTGCTTGCTTGATCAATCTGAGTGTATAAACTCGTTACGACAGGTTACTTCTGATGGGAATCCTACTGATGCCGGTACATTGGTAATGTTGGCAGAAAACAAGATTTTCTGCATTTAAATCAACATACTCAACTATGAACAGCTATAGCTCTTCTTAGGGACATCCTAGCTCTTCAGTATCTTCTGCAAAGTTGTTAGGCATCTAAAATACTACACTTTAACATAATGTAGTGCATTATTAGAATACTAGTTGGCCCGTAGTGGCTAGCCACTTTCAAATGGACTATTAAAAGATGGTTTTAAATCTAAAATGATAAATTATTTTTTTGGAATATCCAGTTGAAGATCAAGATGAAATTATGATTGCCTGATGTAACATTGCTTACTCGATATCGAATCTGCGTTTCGCTTCTTATACGGATCCACTGCACAGCTGTTTTCTCCAATATCTAATAACTCTCCATTATTTGATTATTTTCGAAAATTGTTTTCTAACGATTTTTGTTTTTAAATTACATAACTTGAATAATAGTTGATTTTCTCAATTGTTTGATGTTTCATATGTTATATTCAAACGAAACCTACAAAATAACTAAAAATGAATGTGATTGAAAAAAAAAACAATTTACAAAAACCATTGCTCATGAAAAAATACTGGATTACTCAAAAAATATTCACACAATGCAAAATTTTGTCTCTGCAATTTGTTATTAACAATAGCAAAGCTTGGGATAACGAAGTACTGTCTTTTTTATTAATTGATGGGTAGTTCAAATCCCTCTCTAATACTCCGATATAACTTCACACATGATAAATGACGCGCATGAAACATCTGTCATCTGCGTTCCATCACAGAAACCTTTTCTAGTGTTGCGTAACAACATAACAATTCTCATCCCATCACCACCCCCTTTGTCTACTTTTTTGTTTTCGCCTTATTCTTGCAGGTTAGTGGATAAACCTATGTTTGATTTTTAAAACTTTGAAATTTTATGTCGATATTCCAAAATATCTTAAATGAAAACAGTTGATCAGATTTTACATTATGTTTAAAAATAATGACCAATAGCTTTACCCGATCCCTGCGGAGAGAAATCAGTTTTTACCTCAAAAAATGAACTTCAAACTCTTATTACTCATTAACTATATACAAAATCAACACAAACTGTATTGCATATTAAAGATCAATCTGTTCTCTAACCTTACTGAATAATTTCATCGTGAAATTTTTAATTATAATTGTAGAACCTGAATCAAAGTTTGAATGTCACCCGTCGGGAATGAGTTTATCTTATACTCTAAATTTTTTTGAAATAACTAAAATTTTCACGTATCAGCAAAATAATTATCCCATTCTCCGTATATCTTGAACGTCGTACTTAAAGAATAAATTTTGTGTAGGTTGAATGTCTTTTATATTTTTAAGAATATCGCAAAAAAAATTATATTGCTCTATCTTTAAGTACAACTTCTTGAGAACATTTATGTAAATTTTGTTAGAGCTTTGAGTGATAGGAAAAAAGTTGGATAGATTTCAAGTGCGGCTTGTCACGCGCCATAAACTAAACTTGAAACTTGATATGGTGTTTTGCACAAAATGGCTTCACCGAGTTACAGTCGGTTTTCTTCAATTTTTTATAAACGTTCGTTAATAACGTCTTCGGTCGTAATTGATTTTTTTAATAAACAAACAACTTTTTGCTATCGAACTGGACTATTGAAAAATTACAATTTCAATGCATATAAAAATTGTTACACACTTAAAAAAATTCAAACTGCCTATTTTCTCGAGCAAAAAGGTTTATAATCCCCATTATTTTCTTGACATTTTCATAGTCTATTCTCAATGAATTCCAACAGGTACTGCCTTATTCCATCACTTGACAACCTAATTTACATGGCAATGCCATTACAGAAATTATTGGACATGTAACTATAATGTAACGTTCATAATCAACGGACAGTGGTTTGGCTAACTTTAGATTTCATATATATGCTTGATATCTTTGATACTATGTCTTTCTTACATCTCAAAATTGCCTTCCGCCCTTTATTACGTTTTTGGCGGTTTTTGCCGATGCACCTTCATCAGAACCTATAGCCATGTGATAATTTAACACGTGTACCGAATATTGGTGAAGACGCAGTTAGCTTTGATTTCATCACAACTGGCTTTATACCAGGCGAGAGGAAGTGAGTGGAGGACTAAAAGCAAAGGTAACTTGTAGTCAGAACAGGAGTGTTTTCGTTGCTACACACACAAAAATAACAAACTTTAGTGTACCTCAGGTTCAGAGTTTGCTTGGGAAAAAGGCAATTTGAGTAACTTCCGTTTGTCGTGCGCGTGACTGAAAGACAAGCAAACTATATATATTCCGATTATTGAGCTCTCTAGAAAGTGAATGCAAGAAAGTATGTTTTCTCATATAAATTTTCATACAAATTTGAAATGCAAAGTGCCAAGCGGAGACAAAACCAATCGACTTCCGGTAAGTTTAGGGTTGTTTGGGGCCCCAAAAAGAACCAAAAAAACTTGGTTCTGGGAAATCGATCACTTTGCCCCACCCTAGTATATATCACTATTATTTAAAAGGGTTCCGTTAGTGCGTGCAAGGTTAAAAATGAAAATATGATCGACAAAGAATGGAATGGATGAGGGGCGTGCGCAGTAGGTCAAATGCTGTACAACAAAGCTACGAGTAGCATTTTACTGCACTTTAGCAACTTGTTGCGACCTTCGCTGTGAACTAGCAAACTCGAGGTTGGTTGTGGAATGCTTGAACGGAGCACTGATAAAATCAACTCATTTATTGCTATTTGCCCTAGAGTAAGAAGATGCATTGCTTGTTTCAAGCTTCGCACTTCAAATATCATACCGTATGAATAGAAGAGTTTGCTTTGCCTTTTCCTTTTGCTACGTAGAAGTGAAGAAAAACATTTTAATCAACCGTTTGCTTCATTTTCTAGAAAAAAATTAAGGTACTCACTAATATCGGTCAAGTCAAGACAAAAATAGAAACAAAATAGTATGCAAAACGGCTTATCTATATCAAACACAACGTGCTCAGGTTATGCATGACGCAGTCCCTCCCACCGAAGCGTGTCGGCGTTAGAGCAATGGAACCTCCCCTTTCCTAGCGCAAATCATAACGAATCGCCACGCGCTTATGGAAGGTGTGACCAGATGCAGGTTTCTACAGCCGGTTTCGCTCTATGCTCGAATCCCACAAAACCATACGGCGACAGTTGACCACATACTGTGTAATCTAAGCTGTATAATTAAATGAAACAAAGTATACGACCAAGTCGAAGTTTTAATTACATTTTATGCCCACCGATTAGTGGTAGAAAGTATTTGGCAATCGCTGAAAACAGCGCAACTATCGAGAGTTGAGGTTCGATAAGCATAAATTGTTCAATTGGAGTATGTTTACTTTGATGTGTTGTGATTCTGGGTAAAATGAAACCGAAAAAACTATTACGATTATAGTATTATGAATATTTTGATTTAGCAGAGATTAAAGAACATAACTCGAATTTTTTGTGACTGTGCAAGAGCGCAACAGCTGTGTTTTCAACTTTCCAAAATAACAAATTTTTTAAAGTTTAATATTGTTGTTTTCGTATTTAATTTAATAAAAACTTTATTTCAATTTAAAAATTATAAATAGCCTTTTTAAAAATAAAAAAGCATATTTAAGCAATTACTATTTAAGCAAATAACAAAAACGAGAATCCTTCTCGAGAAACTTTATTTCAATATGAAGAAAGCTTTAAAGGAACAAATATGGGAGAGTCGTTTTCGAAGATATCGCAAACATTTTTACCTGAATTCACCTTTATCTACACTACTACTAACAGCTATCCTTCGATTTAGAAAGTTGCTACTAACTCAAATATGAATGTTGAAACGTAAATGCCGTTTGGTAAAATACTTCGTTATCAACCAAAGATAAAGGGGATGAGTCAATTTTAATTAGTAATATAGAGCTAAGACTGCGTTTCCTCGTCGGGGAAGGATGGTAGCTGAGGAGTCGAGTTCATATTTGTCGCAGCAAAGAACCTTACCCATGAACTAAAAGGTTATGAAAATTTTTAGAACTTAACAACATTTGTTTGGAGTATGAAAATAGGATTGGGAATTAACTTATGCCTGAAGCAATTTTTAGAAGATACATTTACGCTAAGTGGCATTTTTCTTAGAGGTGAAAAAGATGAAGATTGCAATAATGTACCAATACTTTTCTTCGAATTTTGTTTATCGCTATCGCGTGGATTGTGAGACTGTCATTTATCAACACTTTAGAAAATATGCCGGTAAGGATGAGATTTTTGAGTCATGTTGACTATAAAGTATGCAATAAATATAAGTCAAGTACCATAAGTCATATTCTTATTTATTGTGGTATCTGTAAATGTGTATGGAATTGTTACAAAAACATTTCCTGTTGTGATAATCTACTGCTTCCTCGAGTACTAACTTCTTTCTTATAATGCATTTTTATCGGCTATCGAGAAAGCCATTGTTTGTGCGTTCATGGATGGATGCGCTTGGTGCAAGCAGAACCAAACCGCAATTCACCCGGAACGACAGGAGTAAATCAAGCAGAGATTTATTTTTATGGCTAGCATATTTTATGCCTAATAAAATGCTAATAATTTATAGTCGTCTGCTCTGGCAGCTTCTGCTACGGGTTGCAGGCGACACTCAGAGGTTCATACGTAGGTACACATACACACACACACTTTCGTCTACGACGGCTACCATCCATAAGTCCATAAGAAGAAGTGTTGAAAAAGGCGAGCAGCAGAGAAAAACTTCCGTTCGAAAGTCGTTAGCAGCTGTATTCCTCATGGTTGCATGCCAGGGAACAGGTCTTTTGCCATCCTGATTCCGGTGCAACCTGCAATTTGCTTTGTCTGATCTGCATTGTTGTTTAGAAATGCGACTGTGCCGGGGGTCTGGCGTTCAGTGCAATTACTTGTGTATAGAGTTAATGACCATAAATAAATCTCAGGATTAGCTAGAGGGATATAAAACTAGTTAGTTGCTTGTTCGGTTTAAAAGGCACTTCCTCTATATGGATGACGGAGGGAAAGGTAGGATGCTTGAAGCTCAGGATTGATTTGCTAATTAGTCTGTCTAGTTTGAGTGTGTCTCATTGGGTAGAACGGACTGCTCATCTTCGAAGAAACACTGACAGATTTGAGCAAAAAAGGAATTTATTTGCTATCGAAAATTCTTATGCCTTTTCAAAATTATTTAATAAAATTAATTTGTATACCTTTTTTTTCGTAAGACCAACAGCTTGTGAAAATCACAGCCCAAAGTATAGTGCTAAATTGCAATGTTCCCATGATATCACGATTACATATCTCTTTAAGAAAAGAACGGAAGTTTGTTCTCATAGCATATATATCCATTGTATATTCATTAGATTTCCGCATCTATAGTCCCGAACAAGACGAACGTCGCCCACTTTATCGCTGCACTCGAGAGTAGTGGGTAATATAACTCACAAGATTTCTTTCATTTGATGACGCTTTTGTTGAAAATATAGAAAGACAATCTATACTTAATCGACTATTTCACGTGTTAAAGGTGATTTACAAGTAGCAACAAAGTAAACTTTCCTTTGGAATCAATTCATGAAAACTATCATCGAACGATACTGCGTATCGTTTCATAGTCTTCAAATGCTAAAACTGTGCTTGTCTGAAACTTACACTATAGACTGTTCCGAAAATTATAAATACATCTTTTTTCTTGAATAAAACAAAAAATACAGGATTTTTCGGGTCATTTTATTCTGAAATATAGATAATAAGTGTTTTCTTTCCAGTTTCAATTCAAGTTGGGATTATTTTTCGCAGGATACGCGAGTTCTCTAACTTTTCTCTTAACACTACTCATAAGCTTTTGCACAGTGTGTTCTCCGACCATTTTTACCACTTTAAGCCAATCTTTTTCAAATTTTTCAACATTGTCCGCTGGTTTGACATATTTCCTCAGCTTTGCCTTGGTCAAGCTTGAGCTTGAGCTTGATTGATCACCACCGGTTGCCACTTCGTTACTGACCAGGATCGATTGGGGTTGTAAATCGAATTTAGTGATTACTGCTTGGGATTTAGCTTTTCGATGTGCATCTCCAATAACCCCTGCATGCTGATCAGTACCGACGCCTGCCGTCCAGAACGTAGATCAAAGGAAGGAAGGAAAGGGGTGTTAGTTCGATACTTGTTGTTACTAGAGGCCGGATATACTCCTGCACACTCCACAAGCACCACGGGTATAGGAATTTTGTGTTAGTTGTCTGTCGGGTTTCTTCTCTACATACGATAAACTTCTTGGCGGTATTTATGGGCACTCGCGAACCTATCTTTTATGTATCTAAGACGTTTTGTTTCATTGATTGAGGATTTTAGGAGTACGACGGGAATAACGAGTTTTGTACTAATAGAGGAACTGACCGACTCTTCCAATTTTGAACCCGACGTGCACGCACTTTCCCGTGGTTAGTGATGCGATCTTCGATATATGAACTCACGAAAACGCGCCAGGTGCCAACATGTTTGAAACCTTATCATATTTGCAGTGACGGGATACAAGAGAATCGAGGAGGTTAAGTAATTTCGGTTACCTTACGTATTGTACGACTCTACGCGTTTCTGCTCATGAACACCTTAATTTACCCATTCACGAATCAATGAGTAGCTTTATTTCGTAAGACGTTAAGCTGTATTCGGAAACTGTAAGCCGACCGCAATTTTAGAGGACATAACATCTACAACGCGTTTTTTCTCTTGTAATATAATTTTTTGAGAGTTGGTGCTAAATAGAAAACAACTCGGACGGAATCTCTAAGACCTCCCGAACATCTCACTGTTACACCGTGCGATCATTGAAAGGTAAAGCCGTCCTACTCGAAGAGGCATACTAAGCACAACCACGAGAGTGCGCGCGAAATCCCCGACAGACCTCGTATTGCGAAAACAAGCTCGACGCGTTCGCTACTGTAATGAAAAAGCTATGCCCTCATCTAATCTGTAAAATGGCAAAGTTGCATGAATTCGAAGCCCGTGAAACTTGTATAAATGGAACATATCCTAGTTCCAAATTTAATCACAAAATGCCGAGCTAATCACGATAAAGATAATGTCGTTGATGTCGTCACTTCGCCATACATGATTTCAGCGCAACTGAATAACGATTTTGTATAGTAATATTTGTCAAAAGCTAGGGGATTTGTAAAAGAAAAAAAATTTAAATAAATAAATTAACGGCATGCCAAATATTACCGATGCCGGAAGTTTTGGTGATGTCATTTTTAAGTATCACATATCATACGCAGAGAAATGGCAAGTCAGTTTGAGCTAACTTTATGACAGTTTCATTTGCTTTCTGTTTTTAAATCGATATCGAATTCGTATGATCTCTGTTTCTACACCAATATTAAAAGATGTGAAAACATTTTAAAATTAACAAACCGATGTTGTACATTGGGACGTAATTTGTCAATGGGCTTCTTTCGTATAATGCCCGAGTATCCGCCAGTAGACGGCGCTCCACGCGTCCGTTTCTTTGACGCTCTTAGCTTTGATTCTTTGATCTTCATGTTAGGTGCGTGCCACATGCTAACAATAAAAAATTCGATATTTTTCCTTAACCACTAAGATTTTTAAACTCAACTTTTTCCGGTATTATTACGTTCCGGTTTTGACCTATCTTACGAATATTGTCCACAGCTTCATTGAAATGCTTGAGGTAAATTTAACTTTGTTTATTATCAAAATTTAGGAACAATCTCTCTTGTTTTTCACATAGCACACGGTAGATGTTGTCAAGGATGGACAAGGAAATAGTTTTTGGTTACTGCGTATACCTCCAGACGGAAACTGTTTGTTTGGTTCCTTAGTGAACCAAATAAACGGAATAACCCCAGTAGACGAACGCTTTTCGATCCTCTGTCAACAGATGCGAATTAGAGCAGTTTCGGTCATACGGGAGAATCTGCCTCACTATTACCCACATCTGACATCATTTGCGGCTGAACTGATTCCTGGTGAAGACACCGTAGTATCCAAAGTAGAGCGCAACCTGACTCAACTGGAACATCCCACTTTTTGGGGTGGTTCTAAGTGTTTGGCTGCCCTATCATGTTTTTATGGAGCTCTTATCATCGTGCACCAGGACAATGCGCAGATCGAATTTCGCCCTCATGTCATTGTCGAGAATATGAAAGTTTACCATGTGTATTACCGCGGTCATTCTGGAAACAGGGTACACTATGACAGTGTGTTGTGTATTCGCCCTTCAACACTCTGTCTGAATCCTGATTCAGCTGATGTTGTAGCATTGAATTCTGGACGGACACTTCGAGTTTGTTGTTTGGGAGATTATCTGTCTTCACAACTTCTGTCTTTATTCCACCAAATTACCCACTGCATCGCTACCGAGACGGAGATACTTATTTTACGTGGTCTAGTGGCGAGCGAGATCGACCAACACCTGCTGTTATATTCGTCCACCTGCGGTACCAACTGTCACACTATTCAGGAAGCTTCTATATTTACCAATAACCTCCGAGTAGGCTTGCATGATGGGGCGCAAGCTTCATTCGTTATTTTAGCCTCACTGCTAAAGGCTCGGATCTACGTACATGACACCAACGGAGAATCTTTAAGATACGACTCTATTAGCACGGAGCCCGTTATTACATTACATATTTTGCATGAACCTAGTAACATCTTATGCCCATATGCTAGCATACTACATTTTAGTGAGCCATTACCAATTGCAATGTCGAATTCTTCAATGACTGATCCATTGCTACTTGCTGGTGCGATTGCTCATAATACAATTTCTAATTCGCAAGAGTCCTTTATTGATCCCGTTATAATTGATGCCAAGCGTGGTCTCCGCTTTGCCTCCCTAAATGTAAATGGTTGTCGAGTCTTTGAAAAGCGCAAGTCCTTGGATGCATATCTTTACTCACTACATGTTCACATCGCAGTGCTTTAAGAGGTGAATTTGGATTGCCTTCAGACATCTACAAGCAACTTTAGATGGTTTTTGTGTGAGCCAGGAGCAGGGAGGAAGCGCGGGTTGGCTATATTAGTTCGCATCGGAGCTCCGATTACTGTGCGCGAGATGAGAAGCAATGATGCCAATATACAGCATTGCGAAGTTAAATTTAAGGTAACTTGATTTAATTCTTCATATGACAAAGTCATTTTGAATATTTGCTCTCTTAAGGTTGCTTCATCGAATCGGGAGATAACTTTAATAAATGTCCATGGTCCTAATCGCCGTTCTGAGGTTTTTTTTTTCGAAGCTTGGTTCTTTGTTAAGTGGTATGAAAAACCTCAGTCGTGTCATTATCGCCGGTGATTTTAATTCGCATCTCAGCAACGCTAATCTTTCTAATCAGGAGAAGCTATTGATCGGAAAATATGTTGGTCACAGTCAATTCAATGAAAATGGACTTCAAATGAAATTGTTTTTATGCTTGCACAATATGGCAGTTAGAAGTACTCAGGCAAATGCTAATGCTAACTTCAAAGTCACCTGAAAGAACGGTAGGTCTTCAAGCAAGGTTGATCATATACTAACGTCCTCTGATTCTACTCTATTCCTCACCCATATGCGATGTACTCAACCCCACATCGTTACTGATCATAAGCTTTCGTTTGTGATATAGGAGAGAGAAAACAACCTATTGCTCCGAAACATATGGTTCCCACACAAGTCCTGTCTAAACATAAACGAAAGCCACAAGTCGACGTGTCCCACTTGAGAGAAGAAAATCTTAGGAAACGATTTGAAGAAGAACTAGCAAAAAACAGTCGTCCTTGTCCAGCCAACAATGAAACCATCCAAAATAGTTGGAAACGCTTGTGTGAAAAAATCAATAAAAGTGTCGATACTGTATTAAGAGCTAAAACCCGTTTACATGCGGATCGGGATTGTCGTTTGGCACAGGCACATGTAAAACGTTGTGCTTTTTGGGCAGGCTATTCTTATCAGCCAAAATGGAAGTACATACTGATTGAAGCGAAAGAAACCCTAAGACGCAATCTGCGAGAGTACGAAGAGCGGCAAATTACAGATTTTTTCAAAAGTCTCAACAGCTATCCAGCCGGAGAACGCATCAACAAGACATACAAGTTTTTGAAAAATTATAAGAAGCGAAAAAACTTTCGCGGCTATGTCTCTAATATTCGCAATAGTGATTGGGTTGTTGAGTCAAATGACGCATGCCTTATCCCGAAATTGCTTGACGAGTCTTTGACTGAATCCTTACCGGATCCACCATCCGTATCGGATGTTACACGGATTGTCCTAGGCTTGAAGAATGGGAAAACTCCGGGCCTAGATGGGTTATACGCTGAATACTTCAAGTACGCTGATTCTCAAACCATTCTTGAGTTGCACCAGATGCTGTGTCGGGTTTGGACTGAAAACATTCATCCAACTGAATGGAAACATACGATTGTTGTACCGATTCCGAAGATCAAAAATCCGAAGTGTGTGAAGGATTACAGACGAATATGTCTGAGCAGTGTGGCCTATAAAATATATGCCATTTGGTTGCTAGAGAAGCTACAAAATATAATTGGCCCCTTGGGTGTTCACCAAGCTGCATTTTTACCAGGTCGTTCAACAATTGATCACCTTCACGTCGTTCAGAGAGTTTTACAGGAAAACTGGAACGCGGGAAACCCATTGGTTGTGATGTCACTAGATATTGAGAAGGCATTTGATAGAGTGTCCCTAACGTCGTTACCTGCTATACTTCGAGGTATTATTTAGCAGTAATTCACCATGCCTTTATTCATATTACTTTCCATATAACAGCTAAAGGTGTTCCCGTTTGTATTGTGAACCGGGTATTAGAGTGCTTTCAAGACGAGCAACAGCAGGTTTTGTGGCAAGGACAGATGACGAGACCAATAACTAGGAGGCGCGGAATAAAGCAGGGATGTCCTCTTTCTCCGTATATTTTCAACATCATTATGGAGGCCGTATTAGAGTCGGTAGAGGATGAGGTTCCGAAGCTAAGATTAAACCAAGAAAACCGAATTTCTTTCCCTTTGATATTAGCTTTTGCTGATGATCTTATTGTCATAGCAGAGACTCGAGAAGATCTCGAGTTAGTGGTTGGAAAGCTAACTGAATATTTGGCATACGTTGGTCTGAAGCTTAATAGGGACAAGTGTAAGGTGTTGGTGCGACAACCCATTGGGGAGCCTATTGAGTCTATTGACATATTGGGTACGATTTATGTAACGACCGATCCGCTGAGATACTTGGGAATTTTTCTAACTGCTAAGTTAGAGCGCCCCATGACAATACGAACGAGATGTCGTACCGCCGTGCGAGTATCGAAATCAATCTTGGGATTTTTGCGTGAATACAGACCTACATGGCAATTGGCCCGGGTGATATATGAGTCCGTCATCGCACCCTCGATGTTGTATGGCACGCAAGTGGCTGTATTGACCAAATACAGTCGCCGTTCTATACGGGGGTATGAAAGCCAGATTGTACAAGCAATGGCCGAATTATGTCGCGACACTGTAGGATGCATTCGAATAACTACCTCTCTTCTACGCCGGAGGAGAATAACTAAAAAAATTCGCATGTACCAAATGCGATGGTTAGGACATATTCGCCGTCGTCCGTCCAGCCATCCGATTCGTGTGGCAACACGTCTAGAAGCACCTTGCTTGAGACGTTGCCGACCGAGCTATACGTGGAAAGACATGGTGAAGCAAAATATTTCCAGGTATAATGATCTCACATATAGGGGTTGGTGCGAATTGGCTCACAACAAGAACGATTACCACAAAAGGTTGATGCAGATTTTCGAACAAGATGAGTCTGATGCCAGCGACTGGGGTAAGTCAAACCAACATTGTGCTCCCACTCTACTTCTTCTGTAGACTTCAGAAAAAGAACAACAGACTCACATAATCCGTTTGCGGCATTATTAAATGATGACTATTATCTACCTACCTGAGACTTTCAAGTATTTAAAATGTCAAAATTTGGGTAATTTGCTTTTCACTACTCTTCACAATTTTATTAGTGTCGGACGTTCTAAACATTGTATCCTAGGTACAAATAGTTGTTGCTAGTTGTTTCCGAAAAATGTTCACTTTTGCTTAAAAGCCAAAAACAATCTTTAGGTCAATCCGTTTTAAAAATCACACTCAACCGAAGGTCCTCAGAACCCACTGTGCTCGCAAACAGATAAATAAACGCACTGAAAAAAGGTAAACGATTCGAAGATCTGCAATTTATAGGCAAGTCCACATCAGGCTTCTCAGTTAGATGGGTAGGGCTGCAGTGGTCAACCCGATTATTGACATCAAGTATCGATACTCAATGTTTGTGATTCTTTTTCATGGATGGCGTTGCCGATATTGGGTATAGGGATGGGAAACCTATCGATAATTATCGATAGTATCGATAGTTGCCGGTTATCGATAGAATCGTTAAGCTTTTCGCGTTATCGATAGTTATTGATATTTTCCTCGCATTGGCATTTATACTCCACAATGATGCCAGAACTGAAAAAAATATATTTGTTTAAAGAGAATTCGATGATTGTTTGCTTTCACATGAAATCCTCTTTAAAATTGTTAGAAAATTGAGGGATACTCATTTTCGCTCACTCTACCTTATACGGACAACGACAAGATTTCGCCTAAGTGCGAATTATGTGTGCGAATAAACTTTTAAATATTGTTCCTGTCCACAACGGGAGCAACATTTTGTTGTTTTTCTTCATCTGGTTCAAGTTGTCAAACTATCGATAATTATCGATAGTTATCGATGGTATTAGGGAATTTATCGATAATTATCGATAGCCATTTCAGTCGATACTCCCATCCCTAACTGGGTATCGGCTACATATATTATTTTTATCGATATGTCTATATATCGATATATATCGATTTCAACCTTAGAGATCAACCCTGTATTACGTGGAACATCGAGCCCTAGCCTGCGTTGAAATACAATGTTTCCCGGGGGCTCAAAGAAGTGTTTTTGTGTTACAAATATGTAAGATAAATAGCAATGTCAATGGTTGCGAACGCGAATGTTTTATGAAATTTTTCACCAATTATACCCAGCTCGACTGTAAGAGTACAATAACAGTAAGTTTGTTGAAGCTTGTTTTATATTTTAATAAAATTTGTTGATATTTTTGGATCCTGTTATGAGAGAATCAATAAATTTTTACAAATTGCATTTGTTCCTATTATTTGATTATTTGATAATTCAAAGCGGTTAATATGAGACCGCAGGCAAAAGTTTTTCATTTTATTATTTATTTTTAAACCTTATACTTAGCTTATGATCACTGATTTCAGTTCGGAGAATCGCGCCCCTCGCTATGTTTACTATCCTTTATGAACGACGCATATGGCCCATGCAGCAACAAATTTACGTTCGAGTGCACGTTCAATTATTAATAGTCAACCCGGTATACACACACTAAACTAGCTTTTGCTTTTTCCGGAAACCTTTTGCTGCAGGAGCAACGATTTTCTCCCACATGCCGGAACTAATTTATGTATTTATTTGGAAAAAACAAGCTCGTACTATCTACTTCCACCCTCAACACACACATCTTCAGGTAGCTAAACCATTCGTAGGGCTTCACAACTTTTAAACGCTGAAACCACTTTAAAATATATAAAAACAAATGACAACATCTAAGCTAGTGCCTCTTCCGTAATCCGTGCTCCCAGTCTCCTCTCCACAGCTTTGCCTTGGTCAAAGCCCAAAAAGTTTCAATAGGGCGAATTTCAGGGCAGTTTGGAGGATTCATCTCCTTTGGGACACATGTGACATTATTTGTTTCATACCACCCTAGTGCATCCTTAGAATAATGGCAGGAAGCAAGATCGGGCCAAAAGATTGGAGGATTGTTATGCTGCTTAACCATGGGTAACAATCTTTTCTGCAAACACTCTTTTACGTAAATTTTACCATTCATTGTGTCATTCGTAATGAATGGACGAGATATTTTCCCACATTCACAAATGGCCTGCCAAACCATCACCTTCTTGCCGAATTTTTCGGTGTAAATGGCTTTCACTGGTCCAGGGACATCCTTTCCCTTCGGTGATGTATACAATTGCGGTCCTGGCAGAGTCTTATAGTCCAGTTTTATGTAGGTTTCGTCATCCATGATAACACACTCCATTTTTTTGGTCAGAAGTTTGTCATAAAGCTTCCGAGCTCTCGGTTTCACAGATTCAGCTTGTTTTGGATTTCGTTTTGGCTGCTCCTGCTTCCGACGGGTCTGCAGACCCATTCTTCCCTTGGCACGCATAATGTTACTCGCCGAGGTTCCAAGCTTTCTCGCCACATCTCGTACTGATACTGAAGGATGCCGCTTGTAGTATTCCTTAACCTTTTTGTCCATTGTGGGATCAACAAGCCCGGGTTTTCTACCACGTCTTGGGGCATCAGTAAATGTGCACTCTTCACAATACTTCCGCAATGCGGTTTGAACTGCTCCGACACTTATACCTTCTTCTCTGGCTAATTTTCTTATAGAAAGACCACTCACGGTGCCCCATTTGTGCACAATTCGCTTTCTTTGCTCGGGAGAAAGGCCATGCATTTTCAAAATTTCGCACTAAATGTTAGAAAAAATGACAGCATCTGTTTCTTTTGGATGTAAACAACAGGACGCAGCCAACGTTTGGTTGAATACTGCACGTTATTTGAAATGACGGTTGAACGTAAGTGTATTTATAATTATCGGAACGGTCTATAATGACAAATAATTAAGTTAATACGACACTGTTATCGAAGTTTTGATTGTTTTTTTCTCATGTTACTTTATATCGATTTTTGTTGTTGTTTTGCATTGCTCATTGCTCTATGTTTTTATAGGAAGACAATTCATACTCAATCGACTATTTCACGTGTAAAAGCACCTGGCTCAGTTTGCAAAGCCATACATTAAATTGTGTCATTTAATATTGATTTTGAAGTGAATTACAAGTAGCAACAAAGTAACCTTCGTTGGGAATCAATTCATGAAAACTATTCATCGAACGATACTGCGTATCCCTTAAATTATATTTGTTTCATAGTTCTCAAATGCTAAAGCCGTGCTTGTTTGAAACTTAAACAAATGACGAATAATTCGAAGATTAATAGGCCACTGTTATCAAAGTTTTGAATGTTTTTTTATATTACTTTATATTGACTTCTTTTGTTGTGCATCAAGGTTGCATATTCAATTTTGGGGTGTCAATTCCATTCAATTGGTCGCGTGCCAATAATTCGCTTCACAAGCACAATTTTGTAACATGATGTACGACAAACTTGCAGTTCTCAAGTAATTCTACAAGTTTGTCTAAGAAAGCAGTTCTCTAACTAATACGCCTAAAGTGTGAGAGCCCATATTCAGTGGGATATCCAGCCAATATTCGCGCTGAATATCATAATATTCACCGCGAATATTGACTGAATATTGCGCTGAATATGGGCTCTCACGCCTTAGGCATAGGATTTAGAGCATTGCACCATTTGACAAACTTGTAGTACCACTTAAGTACTACAAGTTTGTGACACATTGTTTCTCTAAATTGTACTTGTAGAACGAGCTATCAGCACCCGGCGAGAAAGAACCGCAAAATTGAATATGCAACCTTGTTGTGCACTGCTTTATGTCTTTTAGTTGACGATGCACGAGAAAGATCACAATTCACAATCCACTGTCACAAAATGAGCGAATTAAATTAGACATCAAACAACAGCTTTTTGAACTACCGATTCACTGATTGTTGGTTGATTTGATGTAAATGTAGAGAATGATAATATTCTTAATTAAGTTTGATATTCGGGATGTAACCAGTAGGCGCTAAAAAAAATACATGTTATTTTAAAATTTTACGTCGTTTTCTTCATTTGTGACGTTTGAATATTTTATGAACATATGAAAATGGAATTCTATCTGTCAGTCTGATCTTTATAGATATAGAAATCACTGAACCGATTGGCAGGAAAATTAGTATGGGATCGGGAAAGTTGAACATGATAGTTCGAAACGTCTCCCCATTCTGAAAAGGATGACTCATCTACAAATAAAACACAATTTTATGCATAACTCGAGAACTAATCGAGCAAATGGAACCAAATCTGGCATGCGAGGGCTTTGGAGACAAGAAATCATTTCATGGTGGTTCAACACTAGGAGTCGTTCCATGCTAAGTGTACATACCACTTGGTCACGGATTTGGCTCAAAGTTGTGGGAATTATTCATTTGGGTTCACTTTGGAAAAATCCCAATTTTGTTGTACTCCTCGTACACAGGGGACTCCTTTTTTGTTGCAAAATAACGCATTTTTTGTTTAAAACCTCTTTTTTCTTGAAATCTATAGACGTAAGATGTCCGATAAGTCTGGTCTGGTAGGATATTTTGAAGAAAATAAGAAACCAGGAAATATTTGACCGTAGATGATGCAAAATAGATTATTTTTGTATTTTGAAACTAAAGTTTTATTTTTCGGCAAATGCAGCCACTTTTTCTTGAAAATCAATACTTTCATCGTGTTCTTCGGAAAATTTTACATAAGAAACAATTATCACCCCGAGTTAATATAAGTTAATCTCGAGATATACCATTTTTACGAAACCTGTTTTATACCTTGTTCAACCTACGCCGCATATCACCTGATATCGCCAGTTGATATCGGATATCATTTCGGGTGTTCACACTACGGTGAGATGATATGCTACCTTTGCTTTGGTACGAAAACAAAAACAGGTTTGAGTTAAAACAAGACAACAAGAGCAATGTAATTAGGATAGAGATTTTTTATAGAATAGGGATAGAAATGTCAGCTAGTTGGCTCGCACCAACGCGAACTCTCATAAGCAGTTGTCAAAACGTTTTTTTTCTTCTTTTTCGCATGCAACGTGAATTGCGAAATTTGTAGGGTTGCGTCAAATGTTTTTTATGCCTTGTTCAGACTACGCCGCATATCGCCTGATATCACCAGATGATATCGGATATCACCTTGGGTGTTCACACTACAGTCAGATGATATGGTTTGACATTAGCCTTGGCAATTGAAAAGAGAAGAAAACAAAAATAGTTTGAGACCAACACAAGACAACAGGAACAATGTAATTAGGATAGAAATGTCAGCTAGTTGGCTCGCACCAACGCGAACTCTCATATGCAGTTGTCAAAATGTGCGGGATGACAAAAGCAACAATGTTTCCTTCCTTTTTTTTCGCATGCAACGCGAATTTCGAAATTTTTAGGGTTGCGTCAAATGCCTTTTTACCGTATTGCCAACTGCTGCAAATCTGGTTTATTTATTTTTTTTTTTTGAAGGGGGGATTTGTTAGTAGCTTAAGTATTTATGATAAATATTAGTAAATAATGAGTATGTGTGTCCAATCACAAATGGTGACTTCTCAACACTGTTAGAAATTTGTAATTTTAGTTGTTAGGATTTGTTTGCTTTCGCAATTAGGACTTATCATTCGTAGGGATTTAAACCTACTTGTCAGAAAAGGGGAATAAACTTACAACTAACTTAATTGCTAACTTATTGGCTATAAAGAGAGCTTATCGTAGCAATTGAGGATTGCAACGATTTTTGTCGAAAATTGTTAATAATTTTATTTGACATAGCTTCTAATGGTTCAACACCAGTAAGTCTATGTAATTCGAGTGTACCAAACCAAGGAGGACGCTTCAAAATCATTTTCAGAATTTTATACTGAATCCTTTGGAGCGTTTTCTTCCTTGTTGAACAGCAACTTGACCAGATCGGTACAGCATAAAGCATTGCTGGTCTAAAAATTTGTTTGTAAATCAAAAGTTTGTTCTTTAAACAAAGTTTAGAATACCTGTTAATGAGAGGATATAAATGTATATTTCTCGTATATTTGATACACTTGGCTTGTATACTCTCAATCTGCTCTTTGAAAATAAGTTTTAAATCTGGTTTTTATTGGTTTTCGAACATGATATCCGCGATATCATGTAGCCGAGGTGATATCCGATGACATATCACCTGATATCCCATACAATAGATATATCGTGGTGATATGCAGTGTAGTGTGAACGGGATATTAAAAAATTTGAATACTTCTTTTCAATTTGATATTACCGTAGAATAAAATAATATAAAACAAAACAACATCGAAAGTTCCACACAAATTTAAATCATATTACACATAATTTTCAAATAAAATCGTGGTTTACGTCAGAAGAGAGTGAAATAATAGAAGATCATGTACATGACAAAAAACGCCCTTGAGAGCGTCCTTTCAGCACTCGACCGGCGAATGTTCCGCCATGGCGGATGAAAACATGCGTATAGGTATGTGGTCGAATTTTTCATTCGTTTTTTTTTATCAATTCCTCCTCATTTTTTTACGACAACACTATTGGAGTAGATTTTACTCTAATAGTGTTGTCTTTCCCTTCTTGCCGATTATCAGCTACAGCAGCACCTTCTTGGGAAACTTGTTGTGTGAAATGAGCGTCACCTTGGAGCCCACTGCATTCGTAGGGGAGGCAAATCTTAAGAAGTGCCCTGCCAGTTGTTGCCATTCAGGGTGAGATAGGTCTCGTCGTTCATCACCTACGCTAAGTCGCGATTTGCTGGGAAAATTGACTTGACCACCTAATTAAGCCACTACCACTACGTCGTTGCCCGAGATTGAGACCAGTGGACGGGACTGCTGTTTCCTGACATGTATGTCCATTTTTGCCAAATACTTTTTCACTGTTTGGCCGGTTGCACCGACCTCCCAGCCAAGCGCGATGTAGCCACCTTTCCTTCGGTCTTTCTCGGTAGCATCCTTTGGAGCTTCTTGCCGCCCAGGCCAGTCAGCCGTCCGAAACCGGGCTTTTTTTCGATGCTCTGATTGTTGTTCAATAGTGCCAAGTTGTTTTAGATGCTGGTACTGGCGTATCCGGTGCCCACAAAGTGCTGCATGATGTCCGTTATCGTCGTAGCGGAGTACTGTTCTTTTAACGCGCACGCTTCTGAATGAAGTAGCTTCACTGTTTTTACCACCACGGTTAGAACTCGATTGATACCTTACCTTACCTGATTTGTTCAAACCGAAAGCAAATTCGGAAAACCAGCTGATACTGGCACAATCCGCTGCTGCTACTGCTGCAATCCACTGTTGCTACTGGCACAACCCGCTACGTTGCTGTCATGGTTGGACTGTGAATGGTGCATGTAATAGGCCCCGTCTTTTTTCCTCTGTGTGGACTCATCAGTGCGACCAGAGACATTTGATCTATTGTGATATTGTCCAGGAGTTTTATGTACTCCGCACTTCATATTATTGGCAGTATCACTATTGAAGTAAATGACACGCTTTTTCATCTATATCCGTGCTTGTGTGTGAGAGTTTTACTTTTTCGTTTCAAGCTTACTGTTCTGCTATACCGAGCTTCTTTCTTTCCTATCAATATTACCAAATTATAATTCCCTGAAGTGAGACTACACCCAAGTTCATCTCTGGCCAGGTTAAGTCTAAGAGGGACTTATTATGTCAAGGGGAAGGACCCCTATCGAAACCCCGTTCCCCGTGCCAATATCGCCAATTACAATTCTCTGGAGAGGATAAAGGACTTCTTTTGCCAAAAAAGGATGTAGGAAACTCGTTGCTCCTACCAACACCGCTTCACATCCACAATTCCCTAAAAAGGCACTTAATGCTTCACCTCTGGTGAGTTTAATATAAGTAAACAGTAAAGACTGCACCATAATTACAATTCATTGAAGAGAACTATTATACGTTACTCAAACCAGTTTTATTATAAAAGGGACTTATTTTTGTTAGGATGAAAGTCAGCAGGGGTACTATAGAATCCAGCTTGAAGGAAAGGTTTGTAGTGGAGAGCCTGAGAATAAACCCATGTTAAAGTCCTTTGGCAACCAATTGGTCTGATTCTATTAAGATTCAAACCCACGACCACCATCTTATCAAAGCGGACTCTGTAACCTTGCGGTTACGAAGCTCCCTCGCCTTTTTACCAAGTTTCATTTCATTCTCTTATCTTCTTCGACGAATGATTCCGCAATTTGCATTTAATTTTTGTATCCGAACGGGAAAACACATCAATCGATCACTTTTGCTCGCTCTTGCGTGTTGCATCATATTGTAACTGCGTAGCTGGGAGAGAAGGCTTTCTTACAGGGCAGTTTGCTGTTCAAAATATGAGGTTCTGATCGACACCTTTGTGCTGTCCTGACACTGGGGAATAAGGCACTAAGACAACACGCGCTGTAAAAACTGTTCTCACGTTCAGTAAATTAGACGGCCGCGAGAGAATTTGATTGCATAAATAATGATTGCATAAATAATGATTGCATAAATAATCAAAGCATAGAATGTGTTGTTGCCAAAATAAAGCAAACCTCATCGCCAGAAGGAAGGCCGAAGTCCTCAACCGAAAAATCGGCAAGTGACTCGTTTAAGCCGAAAGCAAATTCAGGAAGCCAGCTGATACTGGTGCAACCGTATTCCGCTATGCTACGGCTAATTAGGTAATTCTGTTAAACTTTTTAGGGAAAGTCAGCAAGCGATCAATCAGAGAAAAAGTTCGCAAAATCGAACAACATTTTTCTGAATTGGGGGGATACGTGTATAATTTCCCTATCGATTGCTGCAAGAATGAGTGAAATCGTTTGAAAATAAATACATATAATTTTGTACACTACAGACCGTATTATAAAGATACGGTTGAAAACTTCAAGTAAACTGTCAAATTAATTTTGTACAAAGATTGTGAAACAAGTCAATTATGATTTCAATAGAAAATGTGTTCGCCATGCTCGATATTACGTGTGGTGCGTTGAAAATTAAAAAAAAAACTGGAACAAACCTCAAAATTTAGTAATACACTAAAGTCGCTTTTTACGCGGGGGATACGTGCCACGTAAAAAAAACCTCGTAAATTCCGGAATCCGCGTAAAAAAAAACCGCGTACATTCCGGAATCCGCGTAAAAAACCGCGTAAATTCCGGAATCCGCGAAAAAAAACCATCGTTAATTTTGCATTCCGAGTGAAGGGGAACCGAAATCCGGGCAAAAAAAATATCGCGTAAATTCCGGAATCCGCGTAAAAAAAACCGCGTAAATTCCGGAATCCGCGTAAAAAAACGCGTAAATTCCGGAATCCACGTAAAACCGCATAATAAGCGACCTTAGTGTATATGCTAACATTCCCACAAAATTTTGTTCCACTTTTACCCAGTGCGTACGGAAAGTAATGCGAAATTGAATATGGTTGCCAAAATTGTTTAAAATAGAACATTTGCAAAGGGTTGCCATCTTTACTGCTTCTTCTTCTGCACAGGGTTTTCTAGGAGTCGATGAAATGTAGTCAAAACAGCTGAGCTGTTGATTATTAAACGAAAATAGAACGAGACAAATATTAACAGTTTCAAGTTGCAACGCTTTCTTGCAGTGGAATTTACATGAAAGACAATGTTCCGGCCTAACTGGGTAACAGTGAGCGATGAAGTGAAGAGAATACAACAGAAAGAATTTTCTTTAAAACGTTAAGCAGAACGTATTTCAAATGAATGACTAATATCAGACACAATAAGCTAATCATGTCAGGTTCAATTGTTGCAGACGATATCCGATAAGATAACTAAAAACCCGGTGCAGCCATTTCCATCTTCCCGAACCAATCTTCGGTAATCATGATTATCTTATCAGCGAGCACTCGAAGGCATTGTTAGTAGTACACTCCAGGCCGTATTTTTCGTATCAACGGATACCGTTGACGGATGTGACTGGTCGTAATGCGCATGTAATCACCGTCTCTACCAGCACGTCAGTCAGTAAGTCCAGTTCAGTCAGTCACGAACAATGCGAGTTATAACGAAGGGTAAACGGTACCACAAGGCCGCACGCGAAGCTAATCTGAAAGTTCTGAAAGAGGCCAACCGATGGGAGGTCAACGAGCCGGACGAAAACGGCATGACCCCGCTGCTGTGGGCGGCCCACGAGGGTCACGTGGATGCACTACGAACCTTGCTGAAACGGAAGGCCAAAGTTAGTAAAGTGGATCACTTCGGTAATTCGGCACTTCATTTGGCGGCCGCTCGGGGTCATTTGGAATGCACCAAGCTGATATTCAGCAAAGGATGCAATCTGTACGCGTTAGATCGTGGTCATCGGACAGGCTGTGATTTAGCTAGAATTGGCGAGTGGCAGGAAGTGGTAGAGTTTCTAGAGCACATGACCAAGGTCTTGGAGGAGCGAAACCCGAAACTGGTACTGCAGTTAAAAGACCATGCCAATAAAAACTACGCAGTATTAAAACAGAAAGTACCTGATCAGTTGTATGATTCAAATTTCAAACATTGTGAAGAAAGCGAGTGTTATGATGAACAAAAAAATCAGCTGACAAATGAAGATTTCTGCAGTGTACATAGTGAATCAGATGAAATATCTTCGTTAAATGAAGAAGACATACACCAACATGATTCCGATCTCTTAGGATTGGTTCAAAACAAGCATGATGGCACGACATCAGGCACAAGTAAGAGTACCGCCAGGACCCACTTAGTATTATCGCAGCTAATCAAGGAACAATCAATCAACCAAACCATTGTAAATAATCATCAAGTCAAACTAAAGAGAAAACCTATGTTACCCTCACGCATGACAACCGACAGCAGCGACGAAGATGTCAACATTGAGGAAGACGCATCAACAACAGTAGCATCGGAAACATTCTCGCTGCTGAAGTTTCTTAAATTGTACGACCTCCAGCGGTTTCATCAGCAGTTACTAGATAAAGGGGTTGATTTGGATGGTTTAATGCTGATGACTGAGCACGACATCAAAGCATTAGGGCTTCCACTTGGCCCCCATAGAAAGCTATGTGTCTCTTTGGAAGAGTACAAATATGCCAGAAAGTGGGACGAAGCATAAAACTGGGATCCACCGCACTTTGACCGCCTGTTATGAGAACGATGCGGAACACGATATGCAACCAAAACCGCCCTCGTGCTGGCAAGCTTTTCCTAAACATCATAAAACCATTTATCTCTCTCCCGTTTTCCTGGGTTTTGTGTCATTTCACTCATTTCGTTGTTCCGGAATCACTATAATAACGCATTTCCTTTTCGACAACGTATCTCTGCCGAAGGCACGCCGGATTCTCCCAAGGGGCGTCGAAAGATGAAGATTGAAAAAGGCACGCATAAATTGTCCTTCCAATAATAACAGGATATACACACGGGCTGGGTGGGTGATACTGGGAAAGCTTCGTCATTCTCGTCGAAATACATGTTTAGTTCAGAATACCCACAGAGGAAAGGACGCATCAGATTACACCAACTTGCACAGCCGGATTTAGGGCAATGGCGACTGTTTGTCATTGGTAGCTGTTATCACTGATATGCTCACCTACCCATTCACCAGGCAGAGTGGAGGCGAAACCAAGCCGTCAGCGTCATCGCGATAAGCGGTAGACACAGACGAAATGAGTAGATGTCATGCCAAACAAAGAGCGACCACCCCCAGGGCCTGGCCAGCACCCAGCAGCGAGGAGCGAGTAAACACAACTTAACCACTCTCTGTGCTCGGTTACGGGATATAACTGTTTCGTGCGTCGATACGATACGGCGCTGGAGTTTATTGTAATTTCTGCCTCCACTTTCATATTTAAGAATTCCTACTAGCTTTCGGTCGGAAAGAATAGCTAAGAATGAGCGATGTGTGCACTGGAGTAAATTGAGCCGTTAATAAAATACCTTTTGGCCCGGGATATCGGTTGGTCCTTTTGCTTTAGCCGAATTTGATTAATGTGTATTATTGATGTTGCGTGTTGCTGTATATCGACGGGTTTTGGTATCTTAGTTTCAGTATGAAAGTTCGTCTGCTAATGGAAATTGTGCCATCAATTGTCTGTGCTCTGCTGGCGGATCTCATGTAACACATTGTGTACTAGAACAGTTGAAAATACTTCTATAATATTTAGGTTTTCAGATGACCTAATGTATGTCATAACTTCTCTTCTACTGAATCCTGTCCCTAAACCCGAACTGTATGTCATGACTTTTCTTTTGCTGAATAAATAGGTATATAATATTGTAATTTTTCATAGCTATATTGAAAGAAGTATTCAACTTTGAGCCAAAGTTATGATTTTGTTAGGCACTTGCTGATAGTTCATGTCGAGTAAGCCGAGATACCAATTTTAAACTTTTTTTAAACTTATTTTGCGCTAGTAAAAACACAAAGTTTATAGGGAAAAATATGGCAGTTATAACTAGAATACCTGCAGAGCTCATAAATTATTCTAGCAAATTTACGGAATCCCTCTTATGACTCGTGCGGCCATATCCAAGCAGACAACCGTAATGTGTAACGTATGACAGAGCGTCGGCAAATGAGGCAATCCATCTGAAATATTGCACTCAGCCAAAAGACGATCGTCGGTGGAATGGATCACGGTGTACGCGAAGGGAACAACACCCACTGCAACGCTGCAGCAGGTCGGACAGTGACCACCCTTGCTGTCAAATGCGTGCGCGGTTCACTTGTGAGTGTCACTGAGCAGGAGATGAGTGCAAATGGACAAATAAAAAATTCACAAGAAATTAACAAGACGGATGCACCCATCATCATTTCGGTGTCCTGCTTTAGTCGTGGTTCGAGGTGGGATTTTTACCTCTTCCCATGTACCAGGAGACAGATATCATATATTTATTTTTACGATGCAATTATTGTGCGTATAAAAAAATATTTATAATACTGAGAACCTGGTCATCTAGCAAATGGTTCTCTACCTTCACCTGCTTGGCAGCAATAAAAAAATGACCAAATGTAGAGGCATCTCATTGCAGTATGCCTTAAAAAAAGGTTACTAATCGCATCTTTACTAGTTTAACTGCATTCGTTTTGCGATGGTTGTAATAAAAATAACGAAAATAAAATTTCTACTCAAATTGTTGATTCCTGGTCAATAACGTTGCCTGCTTTGCATACGGTCTGCCACCAGGGAAATATTTTTATTCCTCGAATGTACATTTATTTATTAACGTAGCGAATAAACTTGTGCCCCTGACGATACCTTTAAAAGTTCCCACAGCGATGTCTGCCGAACTGAGGAGCATGCTGCCGGGCTGGAGAAAATACGAACGCTATAAAAATTAATGTTTATGAATGTAGCGACACGGTGGTATCCGTAAATATCCGCGGAACGGCATAATCATCGCCATCGTCATGCAATACATACGGCGCTGGTCTACTGTGCATGATGCTGGTCGGTTTCCAAGCGGCTCGCCTCCCGACCGTGGTGCAAAGTGCCACTTGTTGGAACGAACCAGTGCGGGCTAAGCTGATAATCGATTCAATGTAAATTTGAAATTTGTTATCTGCTGATAGAAACTGTCAGTGCAATTTCAAATGAACATACATCGGTGTTTGCGAAAATATGGCGGGTTGTATCAAATATACGTTTCTGGGTAAAAAACAAGTACTTGTTTAATGGATCTAATCGGAATGGTGAAAAAACTTTTATAAATAACATATTACAGAAGTATTACCAATCCATTTAAATTTTTAAATTCGAAAGTACATAAAAAACCATTTGTTAACTCATCGAGTTTCACTCTACTCTGCTAGAAATTTTGCACAGTTCTGCACGGCCATTGCACAGTAGTGCGAGAGCTCAAGAACGTGAACTAAATTCATTTGCTCTCCAAATAATGGTTTTATTGACATACTATCTTCCGAAGATATTTAGTATATAAAAAGGCTCAAATCATGACAAAAAGCTTTAGTTCAAAACTCAACCGCTAGTGGCGCTGCAAAATTTAACTTTTTAGTCCTACACTTTAGAAAAATGGTGTCATCAGCAAAGTTATAGATAAAGTTCTTACAAAAAACATTGTCGAAGACACTTTTCTACTAACTCTTTTTGTTTTGGATATATAATATTTCTTATTAGACTTGTCTTTAAAATTAGTTTTTTTCGAATATACAAAAAACTGTAACGTTTAGAAGGTTCTAATGTTCTACATATATTTGTATATCATCAAAACACACAACTTTGTAGAAGACACAAAATAGATACCTTCCACACAAACCGAGTTATTGCCAAAAAATGTTGAAAAGGCATCATTTTTGTACACACCAAGAACACAAAAATGCAAAAACTAGCAGACGAAACCTGCATAGAATGAAATATTATCATAATCACTCTACAAAATCACTTTGATCGTTTGTCCCTTTTAGTATCTTCATTGCCTGATATGAAATTCAAAAAGACAGTTCATAGTGCAATTGCAGGGCGAATATGTCATAAACTATAACTAGTAATAGCATTGGACAAATTCACGCAAAGAATCGATCTCACTGTATCGATCTTTTTTTAGTACTGTAAATCTAGTAGGCATTTCCTAGTCCGAGAAGGCACAAGAAAGCCGGAACAAAGACATCAAGAGGTATGGTGAGCTTGCTAAAATATTTGAAAACGCAAAATAATTATTACCTTCATAGATACAGATTAGACCACATCAAAAAGTATTCTAGAACAGCCGTAAATGTTGTTTTACTATACCGTTTTCTGGAATCAATAGATCTAGTTATAAGCAGTTTGCGAGACAAGCCACCTTATGAGATCTGCGGTGATGGAAAACACAGACTAGATATTATTTAGGAGGATAATGCTAATTCTGATGGGGATGATTTTTCAACTTTATATTTTTTATACATTTATTTCAGCTAAATTAATACATAAAAATATAATTTAATTACTAGAACAATGCAATAGATGATACAACTTTTTTAATTTGGAAAAGGTATGCAGTGATCAGTAATCTGGCCAACGTTTTGACGTGTATTGTCATCGAAAAATTTGAGTAAGGCTGTTTTTTAAACAAAACTTAGGCAATGGAAATACTGGAAGGGACAATCGTTCAAAGTGATTTCGTAGAGTGATTATGATAATATTTCATTCTATGCAGGTTTCGTCTGCTAGTTTTTGCTGTTTTGTGCTCTAGGTGTGTACAAAAAATGATGCTCTTTTAACATTTTTGGCACTAACTCGGTTTGTGTGGAAGCTATCTATTTTGTGTCTTCCACAAAGTTGTGTGTTTTAATGATATACAAATGTATGTAGAACATTATAACCTTCTAAATGTTACAGGTTTTTGTACATTCGAAAAAAACTAATTTTAAAGACAAGTCTAATAAGAAATGTTATACATCCAAAACAAAAACAGTTAGAAGAAAAGTTTCTTCGACAAAGTTTTTTGTGAGAACTTTATCTATAACTTTGCTGAAGACACAATTTCACTAAAGTGTAAGACTAAAAAGTTAGATTTTGCAGCGCCACTAGCGGTTGAGTTTCGAACTAAAACTTTTTGTCATGATTTGAGCCTTTTTATATACTAAATATCTTCGGAAGATAGTATGTCAATAAAACCATTATTTGGAGAGCACATGAATTAAGTTCACTTTTTTGAGCTCTCGTACCACTGTGCATTGCTTTGTGGATCACAAAATTATGTATAAAAAACAGCTTTGGGAGGCGTGATGGAATCTTGGCACCATGATAAAAACTCTGAAACCTGACAATCCAATGGCTAGAAAAAAGGTGTTGTGCGATGTAGAGCGTTCATGTATGTACTAATCGATCCAATATATAATTAATGGTTGCCCGCGAATTACAGCAATGATAGAAACTAGATGTTGAACACTTCGTGTGCAAGGGATAAGCTGGAAAATATGTAACCGACCTAAACAAAATAAGTCTAGAAATTTGAATTTGTTTGTAGGTACACAATAAAGTTTTCGCTGTTTTTTTTATGAAAATGCAACTTTATTTTGGAAAAAAGGTATTCATGAATAACTCAGAGTAATAATTTCGAAAAAGATAAAAGGTGCAATAACTAGAGAATGGGACGGGTAGGACCTATTATTTGAGCGTTTCTCTGTAAGTTTTAACGACTTTGCGATACAATCACTTTTTCGTGTCTCTGCTAAGATTATGGTTATTTTTCACACAGTGCTCGACATAATGGCATAAGAAAAACACCGAACTCAACAACAAATATACAGCAAAACATACGCAGTGTGTCTTTTTGGACGAGCCGATGACGTAGAAGCATGACCGGGCGTTTCCCTTACTTTTTTCTTTGGGTTGCTGCAAACCACCAACAATCTCTTGATTGAATGATAAAGGTTGCCCTAAATACGTAGCATAATAATTGCCATATAGACCGTTCCGATAATTATAAATACACTTACGATCAACCGTCATTTCAAATAACGTGCAGTATTCAACCAAACGTTGGCTGCGTCATGTTGTTTACATCCAAAAGAAACAGATGCTGTCATTCTTTCTAACATTTAGTGCGAAATTTCGAAAATGTGTGGCCTTTCTCCCGAGCAAAGAAAGCAAATTGTGCACAAATGGGGCACCGTGAGTGGTCTTTCTATAAGAAAATTAGCCAGAGAAGAAGGTATAAGTGTCGGAGCAGTTCAAACCGCATTGCGGAAGTATTGTGATGCCCCAAGACGTGGTAGAAAACCCGGGCCTGTTGATCCCACAATGGACAAAAAGGTAAGGAATACTACAAGCGGCATCCTTCAGTATCAGTACGAGATGTGGCAAGAAAGCTTGGAACCTCGGCGAGTAACGTTATGCGTGCCAAGGGAAGAATGGGTCTGCAGACCCGTCGGAAGCAGGAGCAGCCAAAACGAAATCCAAAACAAGCTGAATCTGTGAAACCGAGAGCTCGGAAGCTTTATGACAAACTTCTGACCAAAAAAATGGGGTGTGTTATCATGGATGACGAAACCTACATAAAACTGGATTATAAGACTCTGCCAGGACCGCAATTTTATACATCACTGAAGGGAAAGGATGTCCCTGGACCAGTGAAAGCCATTTACACCGAAAAATTCGGCAAGAAGGTAATGGTTTGGCAGGCCATTTGTGAATGTGGGAAAATATCTCGTCCATTCATTACGAATGACACAATGAATGGTAAAATTTACGTGAAAGAGTGTTTGCAGAAAAGGTTGTTACCCATGGTTAAGCAGCATAACAATCCTCCAATCTTTTGGCCCGATCTTGCTTACTGCCATTACTCTAAGATGCACTAGGGTGGTATAAAACAAATAATGTCACATGTGTCCCAAAGGAGATCAATCCTCCAAACTGCCCTGAAATTCGCCCTATTGAAACTTTTTGGGCTTTGACCAAGGTAAAGCCGAGGAAATATGTCAAACCAGCGGACAATGTTGAAAAATTTAAAAAAGATTGGCTTAAAGTGGTAAAGATGGTCGGAGAACACACTGTGCAAAAGCTTATGAGTAGTGTTAAGAGAAAAGTTAGAGAACTCGCGTATCCTACGAAAAATAATCCCAACTTGAATTGAAACTGGAAAGAAAACACTTTTTATCTATATTTAAGAATAAAATGGCCCGAAAAATTCTGTATTTTTTGTTTTATTCAAGAAAGAATATGTATTTATAATTTTCGGAACAGTCTATAGGTTTATCACGGTGCTATTATGAAAAAAAAAATGCACCAAAGAATCTGAGGATACCATTCGCTTCGTTATGACGTCAGAATCTCTGGTCAAAATTTCAAAATCATCGTACGGTACATTTTTGAGTAATGCCCTTTCGAAGGTCGTAAGGTACAAAAAAGTGATAAGAAAACGACGAAATACTCAATGTAAAGCACGTTTTTCAGCCAGAATTTTATGAAACAACTTCCAAAATAGTTTCTACACGTTCCAAGTATTAAATTTAAAGACATTAACAATTGGTGGAAAGATTTATTTGAAAATCCCACAGTGCACAGTGGTCTAAATTCGAAAAATCGTGATCGTTCTTGATTTGACTATGAAAAACTGATTTTATGTACTCAATGTCTTCAGCAAAATTGTTTCGTAGATCAAGACCTTACTTTTGGCGTTTTTGGTTTTTCGATCAATCCACCTAACAGTTAGATAAAAAAAATATTTTTTCTAATTTCCAATATACCGGATTGGTGCCGCTTCTTTGCACACCGGTCCTCCGTATAGCACCCTTCAATGCGATGTTGAACAATAAGTTTGACAGCCTGTCTTTCTGCTTCAAACCATCTAACGTCACGAAGGAGTCTAATATCTCACCGGGTATCTTGGCTCATGATGTAGAGCCTTCAAGGGTGGCACGTATCAGCCTTATTAGTTTTGCTGGGAAACCATGTTCGAACATAATTCGCTATAACTCATTTTTCTTTACTGTATCGTACGCTGCCTTGAAGTCAATGAACAGATGGTGCGCCTGAAAGTTGAATTCTCGAAACTTATCGAGGATCTGACGCAGGGTAAACATTTGGTCCGTAGTGGAGCGTCCTCCTCGAAAACCACATTGATAATCGCCAACAAAGGTCTCCGACAACGGCCTAAGTCTATGGAACAGAATACGGGTGAGAATTTTGTAAACGGTGTTAAGAAGGGTTATGCCCCGATAATTACTAAAGTCCGAGCGGTGGCCTTTCCTGTAGATTTAACATATGAGACCATCCAATCAGTCCGAGGGTCATTCTTCATCGGACCACATTCTCAGCATGATCCGGTGTAAAGCACGATACAGCTGCTTCCTCCCGACATTAAAAAGTTCGGCTGGAATTCCGTCCTTACCAGCTGCCTTGCAGTTCCTCAGTTCCTCAGCTCCTTCACTGCTTTCTTAACCTCGTCCATGGATGGTGGGTCCACAGCTTTGCTATTACCCTCAATCAACATCCTGCTCTTTTCGACTACACTGTTATCTTCGCAATTCAACAGCGCACTAAAGTGTTCCTTCCAACACCTGGCCACTTTCGTTCTATCGGCAATCAGGTTCCCCTCACTTGTGTTGCACATGACAGGGGCTGACACGTTCCGGTTCCTGATTCCATTTATGTTCTTGTAGAAGCTTCTCGCATCGTGCCTTGAGAAGCAACCTTCCGCCTCCGCAAGAATCCGCTCCCAATGATGTCTTTTCTTCCGGCGATGGAGTCTTTTTTCAGCAGCTCTAGCTTTCCGGTATCTTCCTATGCTCTGACGAGTCACAGCCGTGGCTAACATGTGAACTCTGGCGCGGTTCTTTTCATCCGCCGCTCGCTGGACGTGGCTGTCGCAGATGTACCCAACACTTCTCCCGCTGTGGTGCTGATTGCACTGTGGGTATGCCTTCACTGTTCATTCAGGCTACCTCCAACTTGATCCTCGATCCAGTCATCAACCTTCCGCAGGTACTCTGTAGCCACTTCTCCAGTTGATAACCGCTGGATGTTCAACTGTATCCTCCTTGTCGCCCTGGATTTTAACACGTTGGACAACCGGGCGCGAATCTTGGATACCACGAGACAAAGATCCGAGTCAACGTTTGGTCCTCTAAACGACCTCACGTCTGTAACGTCTGAAAAGTGCCGACCATCAATCAGAACATGGTCGATTGTCGTTCGGCTTTCTCTATCAATCACGAAGCGGAAGAAGTTCTCCTGCCCGACCTGCGCATTTGCATCCCCGATGTCAATTTTGATGTCGTGTTATACGTTTTTTCCAGGAGCTCAAAGAACTCCTCCTTCTCTTCATCGGGTTTATGGTTGGTCGGTGCGTACACATTTATCAGGCTGTAGTTGAAAAATTTGCCCTTAATTCTCAACACACATATACGGTCACTGATCGGCCTCCATCTAATGACACGCTTCATCTGTTTCCCTATGAACACGAAACCGACTCCTCTTTCTGCTTTCACGCGGCCACTGTAGTAGATGTGGTACTTGAATGGAGTGCCCGCAATAGGATCTACTGCCCGTAATTCGCGTTCTCCCATTTTCGGCCACCTCACCTCATGTATGCGGCAACGTCCACATTCACCTATTGCAGCTCTCTAGCTAGGATACCTGCACGTGCCGGTTCGAGTAGAGTCCTTACATTCCAAGTACCGAGTTTCCAATAATCGTTGTCCTTTTTCGTACGCCTAGGTCCATGCCGATTATTCCTTTCCGTATTTATACGTGGATCGTTCGTAGTATTTTACCTTCGGTATGCTGCCTTACTAGGGCTGCGATACCTAGATATAGATATAGCCTATATCTTAGATATGGGGGTTGGTTACCCGATCTCCGCTAAGGTTACTCGTATTCCGGCCGGCACCTCGTGTAGGTTGGGATAGGGGTTGCTGACCACAATGGGGTCTCAAGTGACCCGTGTCCAGACATTTACCAAGTTGAGCTCTTTATAAATAGTTAATTTACGTCAAGGTGACGAGAACGGTACCGTCACATTTTGACAACCAACAAGTACATAGAGATGACACCCCATATGGAGGATTACTTCTAGGGATTAAAAAGTGCTATTCCTTCTATCGTATTAACCTCCTCTCGATTCCGGGCATTGAAGTTGTCGCATGTCAAATGACAATACAAGGTAAAGAGCTTTGTATTGCCTCAATATATATTCCCCCCAGAGCACAGATTGGGCAACGGCTGCTCTTTGATTTGATAGAACTTCTCCCCTCGCCACGTTTGATTTTGGGAGATTTTAACTCTCATGGCGTGGGTTCCCCTTCTAATGATAACCGCTCCTCCTTAATCTATAACCTTTGCGATGACTGGATCTGGATCTATCTTTATGTTCGACGTCACTACGGTTGGATTGCACATGGAAGGTAATCCTCGATCCTCACGGTAGCGACCATTTGCCTATTCTTATATCAATTACTAACGGGTCAACTCGCATGCGACCAATCGACATTCCGTATGATCTCACACGGAATGTCGATTGGAAGTTATACGAGGAAATGATTTCAATGGCGGTCGAGTCGATTCAACATCATCCACTGCTTGAAGAATACAACCTCCTCGCGGGCTTGATTCTCGACGCCGCGTTGCAAGCCCAAACGAAGAAATACCCCGGCGTAACGAACCGCCTCCCACTCCGTGGTGGGACAAAGAGTGCTCCGATGTCTACACGCAAAGATCCGACGCGTATCTGACCTTCCGGGATGAAGACAGTGCCGACGACTTTAAACGTTATTCGGAGCTTGATACCAAGCTTAAAAGCTTGGCTAAAGCAAAGAAACGCGGATATTGGCGTCGGTTTGTAAACGAGACGTCGAGGGAGACATCAATGAGCACTTTTTGGAACACAGCCCGAAGAATGCGGAATCGCGTAACGGTCATCGAAAGCGAGGAGTCTTCAAGTGAGTGAATATTGGATATTGCCAGGAAGGTATGTCCGGACTCTGTTCCTGAGCAAAACATTGTTCGCGATGCGTCTCCGGGCCACGACGCGATAGAATCACCTTTTACGATGGCAGAATTTTCAGTTGCCCTCCTGTCCTGTAACAATAACGCGCCTGGGTTAGATAGAATCAAATTCAACTTGTTGAAGAATCTACCCGGCAATGCCGAGAGGCGCTTGTTGAACTTGTTCAATGAGTTCCTGGAGCAAAACATTGTACCGCAGGATTGGAGGCAAGTGAAGGTGATCGCCATCCAAAAACCAGGGAAACCTGCTTCTGATCACAACTCTAATAGGCCGATTGCAATGCTATCCTGTATCCGGAAATTGCTGGAAAAAATGATACTCCGTCGTTTAGACCACTGGGTCGAATCAAATGGTCTAATATCAGATACTCAATTAGGCTTCCGCCGTGCCAAAGGGACGGCAAAGAACAAATGGCGTCTGCGTTTTTGGACATTAAGGGGGCTTTTGATTCCGTTTCTATTGGCATTCTTTCGGGTAAACTTCACCGACAAGGATTTTCTCCAATTTTGAACAATTTTTTGCACAATTTGTTGTCCGAAAAGCTTATGCATTTTACGCACGGCGATTTGGCAACTTTTCGAATTCGCTACATGGGTTTTCGCCAGGGCTCATGTTTAAGCCCCCTTATTTACAATTTTTATGTAAATGACATCGACGAATGTCTGGCAAATTCATGAACGATAAGACAACTTGCAGACGACAGCGTGGTCTCTGTTACAGGAGCCAAAGCTGCTGATTTGCAAGGACCATTGCAAGATACATTGGACAATTTGTCTGCTTGGGCTCTACAGCTAGGTATCGAATTCTCTCCAGAGAAGACTGAGATAGTAGTTTTTTCTAGGAAGCATGAACCTGCTCAGCTCCAATCACAATTAATGGGTAAAACGATCACTCAGGTTTTGGTGCATAAGTATCTTGGTGTCTGGTTCGACTCTAAAAGCACCTGGGGTTGCCATGTTAGGTATCTGATGAAGAAAAGTCAGCAAAGAGTGAATTTTCTTCTTACAATAACCGGATCATGGTGGAGAGACCACCCAAGAGACCTTATAAGGCTTTACCAAACAACGATATTGTCTGTAATTGAGTACGGGTGTTTCTGCTTCCGCTCTGCAGCAAACACACATTTAATCAAACTGGAGCGAATACAATATCGTTGTTTGCGTATCGCCTTAGGTTGCATGCAATCGACCCATACGATGAGTTTGGAGGTCTTAGCTGGAGTACTACCATTGAAAAACCGCTTCTGGAGCATGTCTTTTCGTATTTTTATCAAATGTGAGGTCTTGAACCGTCCTGTGATTGAAAAAAATCGTTTTATTTTTTAAATTTTTTTTTTAAGATAACACCAGATCTTGACGTTTTTAGGACACTTAGTATCCAAAAATGATATCGACAATGTGCCAAAAAGTGATATTTTGACCGCTTCGAGGACCGTATTCCCGAAGTCCGATTAAGCTGAAATTTACCATGGGGATTATTTTTTCGAAGACGAAATATTTGAGCTTTCAATTACCACCCTACTGTTTATGTACGAGACATATTGTGGCTATCTCCGAGAAGGAACAATATTTAGATTTGAAACAAAACCCATTGAGCGGCACTAAAAACTAGTTTCAAAATGATTTCAGTAGGAGCCAAATAAAGTGATTTTGGTTGGCTAAAACCAAAAATAAGTTTAATACATCAATCGTTGTACCAAAATGAATCAATACGTTTGTCAGATATTATCCAATATTTATTGCCCTAAGCAACACACAAAAAGAGGCACAATGAGTGGTGCCCGCACAATTTGGCAAATGCACAAAGTGTACTCAGTCGTATTTTTTCGGCGCGAGTAAAATGAAAAAGAGCGAACGTGGAAAAGGGAACACAAAACAAAAATCGGGAGTAGCACACACTGTTTGATGGCAAATGTGTTGTGTACTCAAATTTGTGCGGCTCTGTCTGCACAAATTTGAGTACACATTTGAGTGAATTCCAGTTCTGTCGCAGATAGTCGTGACACGTTGGAGTGCGTCAGTTCCTATACTGTACTGGTGATAAACTCAGTGTGTGTAAAAGAAATAGTTTTGCATTTTGTACTGTTGACAGGTTGACACGCATACCGTTATCGTACTTTCTAAAAAACCTATTAGGCTATTATTAAGCGGATTTCGACTGAAATAAAGCTTAACAAGTTGTTACTCAACAAAACTGTATGTTGGGGTCTCGTGAAACCGCACTGTTTGTTGGTAATAAGAGGTGCTGATGCCGTATACTGTACGTTGTGTACAAGTGGACTTGTAAATAGGAGTGACAGATGCAGTTTTCCAAATTGCCGAAAACGTCCTTTTACGTAGCGATCGGTTGAATAGTGATGCAATTTGAGCTGACAGTTCTGCACAGGATTATTTCAGGGATAACGATGGAATGCCATCAGTCCCGGATCTATTTTTGAGTCAAACCGACTTTCGAAGTAAGTGGCGAAGAGGATTGCTGTTTCAAAATTAGAGCTGAACATCTCTGAAGTTTACGTTAGATGGAATGCGAGAAGATAATTTTCGTTTCTTCACAAAATCTCAGGAGCGTGAGGGATCCTTTTTTACACTGGCCTGGATCCTGCATATATAATTTGCGTGATTGGCCTGTAGTACCGTTTGTTTTTTTGAAGTAGAATACTTCTCTCAGGAAGTTCGGCTACATAGGGCTGTGAAATGAAAATCTAATACCGAAAAAAGTGAAAAATATGTCCAATTTCAAATGCTAATAAATCGGTTAGTATTCGATTGATTTCCTTCGTTCTTGCAGCAATAGATTGGAATATCTTCTAAGATTCTTCCCAAAATAAGATAATTGTAATTTTATTATTCACACTATTGTACTATTGAAAATAGTCAAGCCTTGTCAAAACGAAAAATTCGACCTCTGATTGGTCGTTATATGCTTGCTTCCCAAGCACGGTCGACAGGATCATATACCTTGCAATTGAAAACATGCTTTTTGGCCTATATAAGAGCCTGTTTCAGTCGGAGCCGCTCATAATAGTTCTAGACAGCGACAACAGCAGTCGTCCTCCCTTAGCAGCAGCACTAGCCCTGTGGTTGGTCACCACGTCTCAGGAGCAGCGCGGTTTTTCTCAGCGTGTGTCGCCAGACTGCCATTATTCCCCCCGTGTTGGGGCAGCATGAAGATTGCCATCAGGAAATCCAATTTTGAACATCAAAATGCCTTTTTCAAGGCAAATAAACAAGTCATTGAAAGTTAATAATTTTTGTCAACGCAAGCAAGCATTCTGTGTTGCATCCTAGCAATTTAAATCTGTCGCACCCGTCGAATTTACTGAATGTAAAATAGCTTCCACAGTGCATGTTGTCCGTGTATCCCAATTCCCCCAATGTTAGGGCAACTCAAAAGTTGTAATCAGTGACCGATTTTGTACCGCAAAATGCTTTTTTCAAGGCAAATAAACAGATAATTGAAGGTTAATAATTTTCTGGCATCAACACAAGCAGACAACTGTGTGGGATGCAATCAAATTCTGTTGTAGTTGTCTAATTTTCACTCTATTTAGTAAACCCCCCACTGTAGGGGCAGCGCAAAGGCTGCGATCAGCATAACCAATTTTGAATAACAAACTGCATTCAACTGCAATAACAAACAACGCATTCACAAAGACAGTTAGTTCGACTATGCAGAGCTAATATGAAGTCGATTCAATCAATCAGCAGTAACAGAATTTCGTCGTCTCCGAGTTGCCAAGTTGCAACATGATGCAACACGCAACAGCGAGCAAACGAAATCGCTTGATGTTACAAACCGCAATAAGATACGGGTTAAAACCGTTGCGTGTGTGAAAGCACCATCGGTGTTTATTCGCTGGATACAAAAATCAAATGCGAATTGTGGAATAATTCGTCTAAAGAACGTAAGGAAATGGTAAACCTGAACTGAAAGGCGTGGCCTATTACGTAGCACCCTTCGGCTATAAAAAAGTGTTTCTGGGAAAACTAGCTACATTCATTAAGCAGGTATTAGACGGAGCAAACATTTGCTATTTTTGGTACGAATTTTATTTGCACAAAATAAAATCCGTACCAAAAATAGCAAATATTTGCTTCGTCTAATACCTGCTTTAGTCGGAAGGTGAACTGGATGGACCGTCCACAACGTTGACAGCAGTAGTAGCAGATATCAGCACTCAGCAGTAACAGAGGATAGCACAAATCACTTGCCCTGTGGTTGGTCACCACGTCTCAGGCCTCTGCCAGGCTGAACGCCAACGCGAGCGATCGGGCGAGATTTTTCCGTACATCTTATGGAAAAGTTGGATCATTTTGTTTAGAAGAATATTACTGTCGGTAATATTACAGAGATGCGATTGCATTATATCCGATATGGAATTGAACAATTGTTCTTTTGAGGACAAATAAAACACTTAATTTGAAGAGTTGATAGCTTTGGGTACCAGTAGCAGTATGGTAACAGCCTCAGCGGTAGGTGCAGCCGGTACTTCCCTGAGGCCGATGTTATAAGGAGTAAATGGAAGCGGCACGGCGAAACAGTTCGGGTGTGCTTAGACGCGCATCATTTTTCGTTGTTGATATTTTCCCCACATGAAACGACGCGCTTTCGTACAATAGCGGCGGTATTAGCGGTAGATGCATTTGCCAACACTTACTCCAGTAAAGCCGTGTCTAATGTTCATTGTGAAAACATTTTTCTATTGTGTAGGCGGTGCGCATTAGGCCTCTGCCAGGCTAAACGCGAAAAGCGGCGCGAACCGATTCGCCCGGCCGTAGGTTAATGTACAGCCGTAAGTAGAGCTGTGTAAAAGTATTCTACTTCAACCTTGCGGTCGTGGCTTTGCACACAACCCTCCTGTGATTTTTTCTCCGTGGTATAAAATTGTTACGAACTGCGTAGAGCTTGTCATAGAATGTTATTAAAGCGCTATCAACTGATCTGGTTTGCAGTACAGAATCCTAGTTAATAGCATTGAACGCCAATTTCACTTGATCATAACCACATGCTTTTAAGTCAAAAGTCTTTGCACGATACCTTAGTTTTACGTTGGTTTTCTCAGGTTCTTAGTTTTCTTGGTTATCACATCGTAAAAAATCTGTCCACGTGAAGTGTGAAAGGCCCCTAAGTTAGAGGGAATGATTCCAAGCATATGCATAGGGATGCCGAAGAGCCAGCACGTTTAGTTGCAGCCGTCTTGCAACCCGAAGGTAGTGTGTGTTGGCTGTGCTATTTATAAAGTTGTGTATGGAAAAATGGCTCTGGGTGGCGTTATTGAAGTTTATAGGTGCCATAGTTGGAATGCAGGCGTCTGACAATCTTAAAATTGGACATGTTTCTTCAGTTGCCCAGAAGTTCGAAGTAGTTCATAAAATACGCTCTGAAATATAGTATCTATGCAATTTAGATGACATTATATGCATATAAAATTTATTATGCTTCCATTATTTGTTCAAGCTTTTCGGATTGATTAGCTTCTGAACCATTTTTGCAATAACGTTCGAGTCGGATAAGCTCCAAATAGCAGGTGATAGTATTACATGCACAAACACACAAACCGCTCGACCGCTTTCCCAAAAAGAATGTACAACATTTAATGACACTATTGTATTTCCGACTAATTTTCAACCTCGTCACTACTGGTGTTTTGCCAGACAAAGCGCAAACGTCATCCATCACTCTTCGCCTTCGCGTGCCAGTGGTGAACTCATTTGCATTGTTCCATCGCTCTTAGATAGGCTTTAGTCATATTTCAAAAATAAATCAATTCATCTTCTCGATCCCTTCGCTCGGCTGCGGAGAAGCGTAGCTTTCAGTGGACAGAAAAAAAAGAACCGAACATTGTGTCCCATTTCCCAGCTGAGTAAAGTTTCACCATCCCGGACGGATGGATCGACATCAGTTTCGTACAAAGCGGACAAAAATATACGCCTTCAACCGTGCCGGAAACCTCCGTGCGGTGCTTTGTGCAAAGTGGACGGTATGATAACACGAAAAAAAAATTCTTGGTGCGGATAAAGCAGTTCATTTTTTTTGAGGTGGTGACGGCTAATAAAAGGTTCAACAATTTCGTTTTTTTGCGTCGGAAGAACCATGATGGAATTAAGACAAAGTACGAAAAAATCAGACAAGCTTTGTACGTGGTTATGTTTAATTAAACAACATGCGTAAAATCTCTGTGAAAGCATAATTAATTTGAATTTCATTCGATTCATGCATAATAGATTGAATTTATTTCGAATTAAATGATATCTCGCTTCACAAAACCACAATAAAAACGAACAATTGAACATGTGGGAGGCGTTTGAAGAAAAATCAAACAGAATAAAATCGACGAAGTCAAACAGCCGGAAGCCCATGAAATCAATTTCGAAAAGCAATTTAGTGATTGGATCTTTTACAGTCTTTGCTCGGTATACGACGACCGTCGTCAGGCCCAAGATAGCATGTAAACGGTGCTGTTATTTCATGCGCTCAATGACAGGTTTACAAAAGGAGATACAGAAATTTGACCGCAAAAAAATCTGTAAAAATAATATCATAAATAAATACGCAAATAAACTTATTGTGGTAAAAATGCTGCTGTTTTTATAACGTAAATTATTTCCCAAATGTATTTACTAATTTGCTACAATTGTTTGAATATCCAAGTCATACGTTATTATATAAAAAAAAACAGCTCGCATCAAAATTGAATCAATCAAAAATTTTAGCCGAAAAATTTGTAACTCATTTTTAGGTTATTTTGATCGGATATCTGTTTTAAAGCGGAAAATCAAGAATTTGGAATACAATTCATCATTCCGGAGCACACGTTTCCACAATCCTATCTTTTTGATTTTCCAGAGAACGTATCCATAAGACCGGAAACGTATTATTTGGCGAATTATGCTTTTCGAGTTTCCGAAGAAGAGGCTGTCAGGTATCGATGGGCACAGCTGAGGCTCGGATTGGTCTGATTGATTGATTGAACGATAGTTCTAAACGTGAAATATTTCATATATGCTCAAAATTTAGTTCGACATATACATAAATAATAAAGAACAAAACCAATAAAAAATAATATAACAACATAATCAAGAGCAAATCGTTGTAACTTTTTCTTCATAGATCAAGCTTCATATAACAAGCAGAAAAATGCAACTTTAGAAGTTTCGTTTACCTAAAGCAACACTGCAAAACCCAGGCCCGTAGCTACCGGGGGGCTAGGGGGCTTAGCCCCTGCATTGCCCCACCACGCAATTTTCTCATATATTTGATTGTTACTAGGTACAAAAAACCAAAAGAAAAATCTGAAATATAAGAAATAAGCATTATTAAATAGTCTCCACTTTTTTTTTTATTTTACCGATATCAGTCAATTTCTGTTTGTTAAGAACAATTGCACCTTGCATTTAAGTAGTTCATTAAATCTCAAATGAACCGTGTTCGAGTTCGAACAATCAAAACGGTCGAGCTCAAAAAAGTTAAATCACTCAATCTTGTGATGAGCCCGCCTGATTCGCGGCGAAGTTGAAACTGACGATCCGCATACTTCCGTTCCGGATGTCCGGTCCAGCGTCTGGGAGTGAAAATGTCAGTTTTTTTAAATGTGTCATTTTAATGAAAGAACCAATCACAGTTTTATATGTTTGATTATATAAGAACAATTCAAAACAAGTTTTGCTGCAAAATTTGACCAACTTTTCCAGAAGTTTAAATTTCTCACTTTTTGTTTTCTTGGATTAAACACATCGTGAGCAAAAAATGACACACAAGACAAGTTATTTCAAATATTAAACTTTCAGCCAGTATCCAAACTCCCTGCAGTGTGCTTCTTGTGATTTATGTTTATGTTCAGTTCAATTAATTTTGGCAGGACTTTTCCACACCTCGGAAGCATAACCCAGTCCATTACCTGGCCGGACAACTATGTTTCAGTTAGGTCCGAAATGAAACCGGACAACAACATTGATCAAACAATGCGAATCGTAAAATTTAGAACTTAGGCTGACGGTTGAATCGCTCCATTCCCTCAATATTTCTTCGCGAATAGAGTCTCTCAGTATCGTCGATTTCGAATGATGCGACCCTCGTAGATAGGTCTCTAACGCTGTAATTCCTTCAATGCATTAGTTGCTTCAGACTATAACTTTTAAAAACTCTCTTCTGTTCTTAGTTTTTCGATCGTTGTGTAAATGGCTCTAATAAGTGTCATAGAATCGTTGTATTCCATCACTCGACCATGTATTGCTTCTCTTGCTGATTTGATAATTTGTTTAATGAATATTGAATCGATCGAATTCGTGGGTCAGAAATTTAAAATAAATAATGAGCTTCTGAATCTTTTGGTGCTTAAACTATCGGAATAGGAGGAAAACTGAAAAACTTATAAGAATTTTAATTTGGGTACTCCGTGTGACGCGTAAAGGTACTTTTTTGTCGAGCACATAACGGTTTTAAACTGCTTTCTCTCCAAAAAAAACGTTTACTTAAAAAAAATTCTCTGCCCCCCATGCAAAACGGAGTAGCTACGGCTCTGGCAAAACCACAACTTGAAATCAATCGGCTCGATGAGCAACAGATCACAGGACGGGTACAAATTTTTGCTACTCCAAGTTACCTCCCAAGTTACATCGATTAGATTCGTCGATGAAATATCAATTGCAAAGCAAATCGGTACCTCCGTCGCAGCCTAGCTTTGCTCGACCACAAAACATGACGTGCGGTTGCTACGACGAGAGACATTAAATTTCGAATCACCTTCACCCGGGACAGAGACACCGCTGGACGGTACGGAACGGACCCATTACGCTTCCCTTGGCACCGATGACGATCTAATAACATACTGCTGGTAACTTTGCTTGGCCATCAAACTGTGCTTGCTTCGTCATATCAGAGCGGGCGCCACACTGGGAAGGGATGCGATGCGAGATGCGCAACGCGAACATTTTGCTCGGTCGATTCGGTTGAATGCAAAGTATCTAACGATGTGTTCTCCTGGTTGTTCATGCTGGTTAGAAATGTTCATTTGGGTTTTTCTCGGTTCGGTTTCCACATTCCGGTTCAAACGGTTGCCGGTTGACAATACATGAACCAGTCTAAAAAGTGGCACACAGATAGTTCCCGGCGAAAGTAACTTAGCATAAAGAGCCATTACCGATGCAGTTTTGTCTCATTTTCCGAAGCTTTTCATAGGCTAAAGGGTTTACGCGTGGATATCTCGGGGAGCAGGGATGACGAGTACGTTGCATTGCAGTGTATGTACCAATAATGACATTGCACTCGGCAGCAATGGCACTAAACCGAGTAGCAAATGGTGTAGCGATATTACAAGCAATTTATTAAAAGTTGGCTTGTTGTGTTATTCATGCAATGATAATTATCGTCTAATATTGTATATGCGAGGTATGGTAAAACAGTAGCGTCGTGGTTCTCATGCCTTGAATTTAGCTGAAATGAAGCGTTGTTGTTGCGAACATAACGGAGAATGTGGTTTACAGGTGGTAGATAAAGATATAGAATATTTTACAGGTACTCTTTAAAACAAGGGAAAATAAATTTTTGCTTGATTTCGAACCTGTCTCAAGCTTCTCGTTTATAATTCAACAATTAACAATTAATATGGTGAGCTGAAATTTTTGTTTTGCTAATTTTTTATTCCATATTTTTTTATATTTCCATTTTATTTTGTTTCTGCTTCTTTTGTTAGTTCATGCTTCATTGCCTATAACGCTTTCAATTTCCCTGATTTAGAATCTTTCTTTGTGTACTGTTTACCTTTTTTTAAATCCTTTCATCTTTCGCTTTTTTTCATTTAAAAACTAAAACACGACTGAATAACTGAATTTAAAACTTTCTTATTTTTAATGACTATAATGCGAGTCAAGCTATTTTTATTTCTGTTTCCCCAGTTAGTACATTTCTCAATCGTCAGCTCCACATTTACTGCTTGAAATAGAAATGAATTTAGAACTAACTAGATTTCCTTGAAGGCATTTTATGGAACAAAAGTTCTTCTGACACCACTCCAACGCCGATGATATAAGTAGCTAAAGGAATAAAGGATAAAGTTTTTCTTGCGAAAAAAGTCAAATTTCCTTCACTCCATCTAGCACATGACAGATTGGCAAAAATTAAGTACCTATCTCTTATGCCTGCAGAAACTCGTCGCTACTCCGCTAGTTCACATTCGTGCCGTCTGAAATTTATTGTTCATATCTTAATTACGAAACTAAGAGGCGTAAATTTTCCCGCTCGCCACCAGAACGTGTCATCTTCAGAAATTCCAAGAAGTAGGTACTTGTCTGCTGATGAATGGCTTGTCCCAGCCATGACGTAAGAAGCTCGGCATGCTCATTAACGCAATCCGCACCAGGGATTAACTGGAAATTGCAGAATGTCTTTATTACTTTCGAAATGGCACAATTTATCACATATGGAGACGATCGTTACTGTCGGCGGGAGCTGGCACGACGTTTACTCGAAAGCAATTTCATTTAAGACACCCAGTTGAATTCGTCAGAGCGGAAAAAAATCAGTGCCACAGATGGCGAGACAAGCTCTGAAGTTAACATTAAGTTTTCCATCTTTGCACACCGCCGTCTGTGACCGCACTATCGATAATTAAAAAGTTCATTTTCATTACGGCAGGAGCTCTTTGACTTGCGTCCGTTCCTGAAAATTCTCTATGAAGCTGGTTAATTGAATTGATGAGATAGAGCTTCACTTTTTTTTTTCTCCGAAACCACGCGAACGGATGAACTATGCTCCCGTTTATGTCTGTCTAAGACATCTTGCGGAGATTCGCCCACTGATACCACAATCGCCGTCAAATGTCTCGCCGGCGGACTGTCGGTCGTGGCGCGAATTGAACTCAGACACGCTAATTTCGGTTCTGTCAAACCCGGCAATCTTACGACGCGAGATTTAGGTTGTAGATTCGAGAGCTTATGGCTTCGCGTTGAGGGCAATAAAGCGCTAGTTTGTTTGCTGCTATTCGGGCAAAATGGTTTATCGATATTAATTTTGAATAATCTTTAAATTGTTTCTTTGTTGTTATTCAGCTCGTGTCTTTGTCAGTTTGATTTACTAACATGAGTTTTTGCCTTGATAGGGGTTAATATTTAGAATAAAATTACAGTTACTCAGAGCGATCAATAAAGTAGTACATTTGAGTAGTCTTTATTCTGTTTTTTGCCCTCTCCATATGACGATGAACAACGTGCAGAGTGATCAGTGCAAATGTGTAAATAATGTTATTCGAGTGGTCTGGCAGCGAGTCCTTTTCTTGAAAGCACAGATAAACAAATCAAGTCACATTTTTCAACGGCTCCTTTTGGCAGTGCTGGAGGATGAAGTTGGCACTCGGTTATGCTGCTTACTGCAAAAGAGCAAAACGAAAACTAAAGCCGTAAATGATAAAGTGTTTGGTGGAATGTGTCTAGACGTGAGATATATGTGCTTTGACTTCGAGAGATGAAAACATGCATTAAGTGAGATTAAGGAGATGGGTTTTTGCCAACTGGTACAGGGACGGCAGAACTGCACCGTAGATGTTTATTGAATCAGAATGTTTGGCAAATAGTGGGTGATTGGAGAGCTGCATTCAGCGTTTAGTTACTGCGTGTCAAAATATAGTTTCAGAGTGGAATAATGGCTTGAGATAGAACGGGTGTCTACTTGAGTGTTTTTTTATTTTGATGTTGCAGTATAACAGCAACAATACAATGGTTCAGTGAATGCCAGCATACATTATTGATGCAGCGAAGGAGAAATAGAATTGATGTTTGACATTATTAACATTAAGACAAAGAGCTGAGAGTTTCCAGGCCAAATGCCTATCGACCGGTTACAGCGTAGCTTCACGCCAATGTATTGCGTAATATAGAGCTTCATTTTCATCAGTCTCCAATTTCTTATTTTTAAAGGCTGCCAAGCCTTTTTCTATTGCAGTGGTAGCCAACATTTTTCAGCTCTGCGGACCCTCTTGCGAAAATTTCAGATATAAGTTTCGCAATACGAGGTTGCGTTTTTCAGTCTTATGTCGTCCTGCAAGTCTAATTCGTTTCGCTTCTTAGTCCTAATACGCAGAAGAGTTGAAAATCCGACGGTTGTAAATCTGCCTTCTTTCCTCCCCTCACCAACCGTAAGGACGTAGCCGGCGCCGTAATTTATCTCTACAAAGTGAATGCTACCGAATTGTTGTACATTGAAGATGTAAAATTTTTCCCAAATAGCCATCTATTGTGGTTCATTGTGCAACTTCACTAGATCAGATCCATTACGGAGGAGCAACTACGAAATGTGCGGTCGTTCAAGCTTAAGCTCATGCTCGACCTTAAACGCTTCCACGACGGGCTAGAATATCCATTCTAACCGAAGTTTTCATTCCGTTCGATGTCCAGAGTTTCGTAGTAACATTTAATCACACGACTCACTGTTCACTGCACGATTCCGAGTTGATTTCCGATGTTTCGATGGGTAATCAATACATTTCAAACTACTTTTATTCAAATTTCCAAGAGATAATACTCAATGGGTAATTTTCTACAGCGTTTTTTCCGTGATGCTATTTGTTGTGGGATACCCTTTACCATCGATTCCTCAGTTTCTCGAGTGTTTCACACATCCAGGATCTTGTTCTACTTGGTCCAACTATCTAACTGCGCACCTCTGTGTCTCGCAACGGTCGAGTTCAAGACGAACATCATTTCTGTGGGATTATTGTTTAGTATTATTACAACATGTTTTGCTTATTGTACCCTTCCAGCTTCTATAACTTCCTGGATACTGGGTTCGCTGTAGAGATACGCAGTGCGTGGTTTTTCATTAGCCTCCATACGTCATCCTCACATACTCCGTCTATGACGATCCTAAGCACTCGCCCTTCGGAAACGATCAGCGCTTGCAAGTGCTTTTCGAACATCGGCCATGTCTTGTGCTCGTGAAAGACTATCGGTTTCACAAGGGCCTTGTATATGGTGCACTTACCACGCGGGCGAAGTTTATCAGACCATAAGATTTTGTGGAGTTTGTAGTAGGCACGACATTCCGCTTCAATACGTCTGCGGTTGTTGCGGTTTTTTATAAGGTGGAGGGGAAATATGATAGCAAACACCTGAGACGATAGCTTAAGGAATGTGGCTGAATTTACCCGAACAACCAAAACTCCTTCAGTCTCCAGCCCTTATCTTCCCGGACAACAGTCAGGTATTACGATGGAAAGTGATTTTTGTGCTCCAACCCTCCCTCTTTATTCTTATACCTTATAGCTAACCACCTGGAAACTAATTTTAGCTATCACTGGCGTGTTGGTGGTTGACTTGTCACAAATGAACGCGCAAATCAAGGGAATACGAAAATGACATGCTCAGCGGTCTCCTCCACATCCACGCATTCGGAACACCCGCATTCGGAACACCTCGCCATACTGCCTAAAGCAACTATGCCCTGACAGGACCCGTGTCAGGTGGAAGTTCATTTCTTCATGGCGCTTCCAGACAGATCCGGATACCTCCGGAATATGTCGGTACGTCATTCTACCATTCGCGAAACGGGACCATTCTGACAGTCATCCAATTATCGAGAATGACTTTCTGGTACCTCGTATGCCCCTTGTGTCTCAATAACCTGCAGGCAGAGGAGCCTGTAGGTACTTCCCAGTTTACCACGATAACTATTAGTACCTACCTAAAGCTTTGAACCCCACTGGCCAACCATACCTAAGCATGGTTTCGTCCATACTGTCAAGAAATTTTTGTTTGCTGCAGTACACCTCTTCGACATAATTCGAGATAGTGCTGCAATAGGCCCTTTTACAGGCATAATTGACGTGACTTTCGAACGTAAGCTTGTCGCCAACCAACCAACTCCCAAGAGTTTCAAAGATCGCTTCAAGGGAATGATGCAGCCTCAGACTCTAACCACCATCTCTTGATTTGGGGATATTCACAACCATGACCTCCGTCTGATGGTGCACTAACTCCAGTTTTCTGGACTGCATCCAGTCCTCGAACTTGTGTATGCGGTCCGTGGCCGACAACTCGATCTCTCCGATCGACTCGCGTAGAACTCTTGCATTATGTCGTCCAGAAAGCGACGAACACAACCCCTGCACGGAACTTCAGTTTCAAAACTCCCTGGTACATAACATTCCACAACACCGGACCCAAAATGGTACCTTGAGGTATTTCTGTAGTGATTGAGACGCACTTCTGACCCTCCTCTGTATTGTAGATTAGTACTCGATTCTGGAAATAGTCTTTTAGAATCTTATAGAGCGAAACCTGTAAATGGATGCTCCTGAGTGCAAGCGCTATGGAGTCCCAACTGGCACTATTGAACGCATTCTTCACGTCGAGGGTGACGATTTCGCAATAGCGGACACCCCTTCTCTTACGCTGGAGTGCTACCTCAACCATCTTGGTGACGGAAAGAATAACATCCAGAGTGGACCTACCCTTTCGGAAACCGAGCTGGTTGACCGTTTACACTCTTCGTGTACTTCACCAGTCTGTTGAGGATAATCTTCTCAAGCACCTTGCTCGCAGAAATAGGCCTATATGCCGATGAAGTCTCTCAGCCTTCGGCAGTGTGACCAATCTCTGTACCTTCTACCTATCTTATCCAGAAATAGGCAGTCATCCAGGCATCTCTGCATGACTGGCCGGAACAGTCCGGGGCTCGCTTTTATTGTCAACCGGATTGCCAGATTAAGGCTTCCATCCGGTCCAGGTGCCTTACTATCACCTTTAAGGAGTTAGCGATCACGATGAGTTTCTCGTTCGTTACCTTTTCCTCCTCCTCAACCTCGACACGGCTGTCGTCGCACACAGATTGGATGTTCAGCGGGTTGGCCGACCATCCCTGGTCTATATCTAAGCTACTAGAACATCGAATGTTAAACTCGACCACCGGAGGCCAAAGACTTGGCTCGTGGCGTAGGAAGAGTCCCTCGATGATTCGCTCCAGAATCACCTTGCCTTTATCGCATTCTTTTGCGCCGATCGTGCAGATCCGATTGCTGCGTGGCGCTCTATCGTCTTTTGACGTAGGACTACGTCTTTGTTTTCTATACTAGATTACACTTTGTGAAAATGAAAATGAAACTGGCAAACGTTGCCTCAGATTTCAAACGGTTATAGCAAGCGAACGACCTAATGCATCTTAGTCATTTATATGTCGGTGGATAGATAAAATGTTTATCAATTTTTTGATATTATGTTCAACATTGTTGCTTTACTGCTTAATGGTGGAAAAAGGTGAAAAGTTCCAAGGTCAAGCTTTCCCATACATTTCCCTTGTTCTTGGCTTGCTTCCCAAGCACAGATAACAATAACATGGACGAAATAAATTCCACTGCCCACATATTTTGACTCAACAAAGTGTTTTGGTTTGTTTGTCTTTGTCTAAGCTGCGTGGCCACGCCTTAATGGTAAAAATCTACGCTGAACTCGATACAAAAGACTGCGTGTGGAAAATTCAGCTTCAGTTTAGTTTGTTCCACAATAGCGAGTGCGGTGCAGCTGTTAAAGCTTTGCGACATTGAGAAACGAGAGCTGCATCCCAAGTAACACACAAAACATATTAGAAAATAGATTACAACGAAAGTAGTCATATAAGTGTACTACAAGCGCAAGTAAAAACTAGTGTTATTATATTGTGTTTGAAGTTGTTTTTCATCAGTAATACAACCGCATTTCGAAAACAAGCTTATTTTTTCTGGTTTTGGAGGTGTTTTTTAATAACATAAGTTCAAAAATAACAATCACTATCACTTGGTCTTTTCGTAAGACATTACACCATCTAATAACAACATTACGTACCTGTAAAATGCTTTTCCTTAGTACAACAGTCGTAGCATTCAACACTCAACTTAAAAATACTTGATCAAATTAATGTTTAAATTATATGAACGATTTTTATATTTATTCGAAGCGGGTCCAAACGTGCCATCAAAAGATAAACAAAACGCTTGCAGTGTAACCAATATCAATTCAGTTTTTTGTTATTGTATATCTAACAACGTTTTCTAGTTTTGTTATATTTTATATTCAGATAACGTTGAAACTATGCGAAAACAATTTTAATATTCAAGCAAAAGAAACAACTCTTTTTGAAAGGTTGAAAATTATTTTTTGTCATCAATTTATAATCAATTAAAACTGCCACTGATAAAAGCTACTGTCGATCTAGTTGCACTGCGCCGACACAACACATTTGCGCATGCGCTGGTTAACAGTTGTCATAGCAACAGATTTGCGCATTGCCGTATTAGTACTCGAGATGTATTTTGCCACTTAATTCTATCAAGTTGATCAAGTTGGCTTGCTTTCATGCTGTTATCGGTACTTGTTCTATTAGCCTTCATGTTTTGCGCTTTTCTGGTGATTGAGATGTCATGGAATAGGTAACGTCAACTATTCTATACCAACGTGTGTTACTTGGGATACGAGTCAACTTCCAGGCACTGCGGAACATGTTACACCTTTATTTTGCATACGGCAGCAACAGTTACCATCGTTCGCTGTAGGATATTTTGCTGGCACAGCTACTGGAGGGCACAGCCGAGAGCAAATTTTATGCGCGGCCAACAAAATATTCATGGTGCGATTATCAGCGTTCTGTAGCACGAATTTCTAACTAAATATTATGGAATCGGTTCTTTTCAGAACTATAGATGCTTGAAGATAAGTGTTATGAGAATTTTCGCAACTACTACTAGTGTAAAATTTTCATGTATTCATGCATCGTTAGTTTTAATATAACGACTATCAAAAATAAACGGTAGTGTTACCTATGAACAGTATATATTTAGTCCTACGTCACCATTTCATACAACCCCTAGCGCTGTATACCTTGTAGTATTTGTCTGTTCGAGGCACGCACTGTGAAGGTCGCTATCGTGTCAGTCCACCAGTAAACCGGTGACTTTCAGTTCCTAGGTTGGCGAATCCTAGGCATGGCGGCGTCACACACCTGCGATAATATGGCAACTTTTTGGTCAGCAGGCGTGCAGAGCCAACTGCCCCCTTTCGCGCTCTTTTCTCATTGCTTCTTCCACCCGCGGACGGTCGGAGTGTTGGCTCTGTCGTATACAAACTCTTTCATACGACACTGTAAATGAAAACAAACAATCATTCAAAAGTATTGAACCGAGCGAGTGCAATTGCACTCCCTTAGCCGGTATTGCAGCGCGAACACCAGACAAGTGCTCGATTCAACCATATAGCACGCGATATACTGCGTTTACGTTTTTATGCTTGATGTCTCCAACCGTTTCCACAGGAGCCAATTTAGCTATAAAAGCATGTAATATTTTAATAAAGAATAACTCATTAATTAGCACGACTGGAAGCGACTGGTCTACTCCAGTTCGTCTCACTGGATACGCTAAAGAAACCCAAGACTTTTATTGTGAACAAGTTGACTATCGTCAACCTTTTCACCACAAGAAAAGAAAGTCGCAAGTCCTCCGTCTCCCAGTCTGCCGGTATTTTCAGGGTCTGTCACCAGCGTACGACAAATATAGTAAAGCTCTATTCGTCATTTGCTGCCTTACGTCGATGTATACACTATAGCAAACCGACTGGAGGTCGGTATTGATGTTGCCATAGTTTACCTTCCTGTTCGTGATTAGTCCTGTGCTGGAGAACGTCACGTCGATGATTGATTCCGCACCATTTCTGCTCTATGTATATATATGTACCATTTCTGCTCTATATATGTATATGTATCCTAACATTGGCTAGATCTTGGTTGAGCTTTTCCGAAGCTTCCAACAAGATCTTGCCCCTCTGGTTCGTCGAGCGACTTCCCCACTCAACAGCCCAAGCATCGAAGTCACCACCCGGCACCACCACCGTCGTTAGACCCGTTAGCTCCCTAGATAACAGGTCGACTATCTGGGTGAACTTTTCGGTGGACAAACGGGGCGGAGTATAAAAGCTGCAGTAGAATACTCCGTTCACCTTGGAAACCGCGTGCCCTTCTCTTGAGATTGACACAACCTCTAGAACCGGGAACCTGCTCGTCGTCCATATCGCGGGTCAGCGTGACATGCTTTGCTACGATACTATCTATTCTAGTTGCTTTGTATTCTTAAACTGCTTGATATAGTTAATCCTTAACTGCATGTATCGTGGGGCTCGGCATGCCTCTCTCATCTGCTCTGCTGACTAAGTTGTTCTGCTTGTCGTCTTGATCTTCTACCTTTGCGCCGTCAGGTTTGCATGGAAATACTGCTTCACTTTGTAGATCACCTCACGTTTGTGCCTCGAGATTCCTCCATCTTTATCCCGATACATGTTGACTCGCGGCTCAAATCCTGTACGGGATGCGTTGAGTTTCTTGAAAAATTTACGCGTTTTTTGAGAACGAACAGCTGTTCCATTTCTTCACACTCCAGATGGGTCTATCTTCGTCCAGCATTAATGCTCGCGCAGCATTTTTCTCAGCTGAAATCGTGAAAGCAGACGATACCTCGATTCCTCTTGATGAATTTAATACTATCATTTCCTTTGTTCTTAATGCTTGTTTCAGCTGTACTCCAGCTATAGGGGTTTCGATTAGCTCTCCCTCATCTGACAACTCTGTTTTAAGGCTTTGCTTGTACTGCTCTAGATCATACCGTGGCGGGTAACGGTAGTGAGTGTTGTCGACAACCGAAATTTTTTGGCGCATTTGAATCAGAAGATAATGGTCAGAATTAACGTTGGCGCTTCGCAGATAATAATCAAAAAGTGCCTTTTGTCTATCAAAACGTGTTGTAGACCGTTACTCTCCAAGTTTTCTAGCGTTAGTTTGTTTCCGTCGCTTGGATCTGTGTCGATTCCAAACAATCGATATAGACCCAGGCGACGAAAACAGACTAACACTAGAAAACGTCCTTGTTTTATTTACATTATTTGTTTCCCGTAATGATGTTTTTTACGGCTGTCTTGAGAGGCCTGTAACAATTTTCTGTCTTGCCGGCGAACCATCGTGACAGCTCTGTTTAGCACCTCACGCTGGCACCAGAACGTTGATCAGCCGCCTCTAATCTGGAAATCAGACGTTGTTTTGAGCCGCACCATTTTCGTTTACAGATGCTCGAATAGTCGAAGCAACGCAATGCGCCTGTGATCACATCGCACCCTCTCACTTAGCTGTTCCAGAATTGACAACATTGCCCAGGCTACTCCAACAAACTGTGTCCATGTTTCAGCTGGCAGTCTCATGTGATAATTCGACTCATGGAGGCCTGAGTGTTCGCGTTTCGTAGTGATTCATACAGGGCTCAACATGCTTCTCACATCTTCAAGGTGAGTTCCAATACGCACAGCCTAGCTGCAAAGAGTCGGACGGGTCGCAGTTTGTGGGTAGCGAAACTTCCTCTAGATATGGAGGCTAGGTGCAAAGTACCCCCGAATAAGTAGTAAGGAGTAAGTTAGGGCCGAAAGATGCGTAGTGGACTCTGCACAATCTGTCCTAACGACTCCTAAAAGACGAGTGGACGCCATTATAAGCATCTTAGCCCAAAAACCCGGTGCGCTTGTTCTTCAGGAGGAGCGACTCAAATAGCGTCTGTACTCCAGAGGAGCGGCTGAAGTAAGAAATACGGTGTCTCGTCAGCTACACCCCACACGGCAGCCCCGTCACGAGCCTAGCCATCGCCACCCTAGTAAGGTGATATGGCACAAAACAATTTACTACGAACTACGAATTTACCAAGTGGAATGGAAACGACTTTTTGATACAGCACGAGTTACCCTGACTCTAGCCTGCTAGGTAAGATAAGGAGGCCTGAGATAGGAACTTTTGAGGACCGGACCTACAGGGGATAGTCAAAATAAGTGGGATAGGCAAAACTGTGATGAAATTTGAAATCCTGTAGCTTTACCAAATGTTATTCGATTTCACTAATTCGAACACCATTGAACTGGAAAATTCAGATCTGGTCTAGGTCACCGGATGTAGGAAATATTCTTGAGTTCCGGTAGGCATGTCAAAATCGCAGTCTGTATTCAAAAATATGTCTTTTGGATGATTCCTGATGAGAAATCCTGAAGATAAAGGTGTCGCATACTATTTTTTGATGCAGAAATGTAAATTCTCCCACTACGGGTTCCTTCGGGACATCCAGGTGATTCCAGATATGGTCAATACAGCCTATGTTCAAAAATATGTCTTTTGAGAGATTCCTGATGGAAAATCCTGAAGATAGAGGTGTCACACGCTATATTTGGTGCAAAAATGTAAATGTCCCCTACTAAAGGTTCCTCTGAGAACTTCCGGATGAAAAATAGCCATTTCTCGATGACTTCGTGGCCGATTCCGGATCTTGATGAACCATTCGCTTCAGAAATGATTTTTTCATCTATGCCAATGATGCAAATAAGCATTTTTATCAGGCAACCCATTACCAAATCCATACAAAAATTAGCAGGTTTGACGTGCCTACAAAAACTCAGGAATATTTCTTACATCCGGTGACCTAGACCAGATCTGAGGTCAGAAAACGTAACTTCAAAAGTTTTTGGTTCAATGGTGTTCGAATTATTGAAATCGTATAACATTTGGCAAAGCTACAGCATTTCAAATTTCATAAAAATTTTGCCTATCCCCTGTAGCTCAGTCGGTCTCTCCAAGTTGTCAACTCAAAGTCCCAAATTGGATTGAAAAATCAGTATCCTTGAGTTAAGATACAGCACATATTGGATGGTGCGAAAAAACCTCAATATTGTGCGAAATTGGCGCAATTTTTTATTAGGTTTAAAACCTGGATAACGAATGTGTCTCAGCTACAACGCATCTTATGCATAAACGTATAATCATACTTTCTTCGTGTTTCGGTCGACATAAATCACTACAATAATAATAATTTTCCAGTGACAATATCGTATTTCCTTTTAATCATATATTTATTGTCAGAAGATTTCAAAAACCTATTAAGCCTGAAAGTTTAATGTATTCGCTGTATAACTGTTGCGTTGTGCTTACAAAATTCTATCAACAGTAGATTTGTATAACATATTTTGATACGATTTTGTATTTTCCCATAAGCTTCTGATAACAAAATTGAATTTGAATGAGTTATTATAACAAATCCTGAAACGAAGTTGTTCTGAAACAAGTCTAACAAATTTTTAATGAGTAATGAGGACACAACTTCCTCATCTGTTAATTTAAGTATATAGTTGCAAAGCTTTATGTGTTTGAGAAATACTTCTCAATTACAAATTTACAGCAGAAAAATATTTATTAGTGGTAATGAATAAAACATGTCAATATGGTTTCCACATATCGTTCAAATTGCCTCCTTCAACGGATGTGTTCAGCCCATATTAAGATGATGATTTATTGAATATGTTTTGGTCAAACTGTTCGCTCCATCTATGGTTGCAGACGAGGGGAATTAATTTACCCTATCGGCTAAGGTTTGTCTAACTATACGGGTGCAGTGCGAATAAATCTTCACCTGATTCGCTCCAATCGTGAAACGATTCACTTTAATTACGGACGGTAATTGAGAGTTGATTAGCGCACGTAAATTACCGCGTGTCTCCATTTATTGTACCACTTACGCTAGTGCAAGCAGGGGGCACCCAGGCTGCTGTCTGGCCGCTGCTGCTAAATATGGTCGAAATGCATAAATTTTCAATCAGGTTCCGTTTTTATTTTGCTAGTTCGCAGAAAAAAAACCGAACTCTAAGTGCAGCTTGTGGTGCTACTGAGTCAGCTAAACCGATACCCAGGCAAGCACATTTTCTTGTCTGCCATCTGCAGAAAAGATAGACGTGGCTATGATTTATGCTTTTATGTGATAAGCAACGTCGGGGAAAAGAGAAAAACTTTTATCGCCGTCCATGAAGTGCTTTATTCCCAGTTGTCGCATGGCAGCAACTTCGAATGGATATGGAGAGATTTTCGACACTGAGACGAGTGCAGCGTGTGAGAATAAATTGAAATGGAAGCGTACATCGTGACGAGGACGCGCCACCCTGAAACTGGGATTTTATGTGAAGAAACGTATTCTAAGTGTTACTGGTAACGGAAGCCGCAAGACCATACCACCATACGCGTGCAAGGTCAAAGGAAATTATATATAGAACATTTTATACCCACAAAAACCCCAATTCAAAGTTGACGTATATGTATTTTCAATTTTCTTTGTCTAATCATAGCCTGCAAAGAGTATCTTTCCATGCATATTGGATAGCTGTATAGCTAACAGTCATACTTTCACTGAATTCCAGTACGAGCAAACTATTCTAATAAATCAAACTGGTATCATTTCGTAGACGACCAACAGGCGTCATACGCTGGTTAGTTAGGCTTTGGCTTTCGGTCGTGAGCGGTAAACAAAATTCCAATCACCCCCTGGTATATGGGTGAAAAGGTCGACAGCTACGAGAATGTGAAGAAAGATCCTTCATACAAAACCAAATCGAGCAACACAGTATGTTGCCTGGCAAAAAATCGAGAAAAACGTGTCGTGAATTCAAAGCGAAGGATAGTATTAATTTGTACTTTCAGATATTTAGTTAAAATGGTATTGGGTTTTCACTCGGGGCACTCGGAAAGCTGCCATGTGATAAATACAGATTATTGCATGAGTAACAGTTGGCTGAGATAATGGTTTGCTTGCTTATACAACCGAGTGTAGCAAAAAACGTTAGCTTTTTTACTGAGGCTTTGGCGGTGATTTATTACAATATTCAGGGCACAAGAATCGGAAAGTTTGTTGGAATAACGAAAATTTGTGCACAGGCTCGCTTCTCTTTAATTTGGAATGGTGGGAGAATGATCTGCATGGACCTTTTTCTGCTGAAACAGCAAATCGGTTTATCTCAACTGGTTCCTGCCTGGAATATACATGGTAAAACTCAAGTTTTCATTTTCCATTAAACATAATCACACAATAACATTTTTTTGAAAGGCCGTCTTAAGAATTTTTTTTCCTTCTAAGGCGTCGTACACAAATTACGTAACGCTAAAAATCAAGATTTCAGACCCCCTCCCCCCCTATGTAACGATAAGTAACGTTCGACATTACTCCCTCCCCTAAAATTACGTAACGCTAATCAGGCTGACCCCCCTCCAAAATTTTCAATTTCGAGCAAACATCACAGTTACGTAACTGTCCCTACTGACCCCCCCCCCCCCTCCCCCCTAATGTACGACGCCTAATGGAAAACTTGAAATGCAGTGAGCATGACACCAAGAGTCGATACTACTAACTTCTGGTAGTATTTCACGTGAAATCTTCAATTCATTATATCAACTAATCCAATAACCTTCACAAACAATATATGAGAGTAACTGCATTTTCTCCTGATGTCTCTAATTGCAACGATTACTGTTCCTTTGAACGTCCGATCATTAGTCGAAGAGATTAGTCAAACAAATAGCCCGTAATTCCGCCGTTGAGAGAACTCAATCAGCTGGGCTAAACGATTCGACCACTTGTTCCGGATGAGCAGCAGTCAAAAGCAGTAACACCGACGATGACCCACTACTGTGAAACCGCACGCAGCTGGAAAATGACCGACACTCTAGGGGAGAAACCCAATTGGAATGATTTGCCTCATTTCCGGGATGTATTTTCTTGCTAGCGCTTGCTGTAGTGACTCGTACGGGAGGATCATCAACAGGGAAGAATAATCCTAGTGGACGCACCGTCGAGCACTTGACGATGATTCGACATTAAATATTATGACATTTCATCGCGAAGCGGATTTACAAAAACAATTAGCACCGCACCACTCGCCGCTCGACAAGTTTAATTACTTTCCCAGTATCTCGTGCACTTCCTTCTCGTAGCTATACGTTTCTGCCGCTTTTGGACCGTTGAAAAGCGACCAGATTCCGCCGTGTCTCATTTCTCACATTGCTGCTCTTGTTCGTATGTTTGTCACGGTTGTCGCAAATTCGAACATAAAATGTTGATTTTTACGCTGTTGTGAAACAAGCTTCGAAACATGGTTTGTTGCACCCTGAACGCGGTGTTCACGGGCTGGTGACGAAAATTCGGTTCGATTTATTTTAGGTTCGGTTCGTTTTAGGTACGACCGGAGAATGTGTTGTTGTCGAATACTATGGAAATAGTAGATAATTTATATTAAAAGTTTTGTTTTAGAAATTGCATATTATAGTCAATGCAACGAAAATTTACAACCATTGTAGAACACATAAAATACGTAAAAAAGCTGGAAAAGTTTATTAATTATTTCATCTCATTAATAACTCGTACGTCATAGGATTAGAAAATTTTCACATAACGTTCATCGCTTCTGGCCCTTTTCTTATTATATTCGTCGATCTTTCCGGTGGAACAATAACTAATTCTGGTATGTTTTCCGAATTCGGAAAATCGGCAGAAGTTAAATCCGGACCGTCTGGAAAAAATCCGTACGGTTCGTATGCGGTCTGTTGGTACCCGATCTCAGGGAGATAAATATTTGAAGCAATTTGGTTGCAGTATCAGTATGCACAGAATCGAGATAGCTATTCAAATTAGGCCGTATCGTACACCAAACGTGTATAATTGGCAGTTATACCTATCTGAAGCAACAGTTAAAACGCATTTTTTTTTCGTGTTATAATGGGTTATGCGCTCGAGGAACTGGGGAAGTTAAAATAGAGGGGATGGAGTCCCTAATCCCAGGGCCACTATTCGACACTGCGTGGTGATTGAATGTTAATGCTGCTTTATTTGTTTTTTTTTTTTATTTTACTATTTTTTATCTGACAATAGTCTTAATAAATAACAAAAATCAGGGAAAAGTCTACAACATATTTGATCGGTTTAACCTATGCACAAACTTTCGGGATTACTCACCGTACTCAAACAAATCTTCAACACTCAAAATGGTTCTGAATGCTTCGATGATTGGCTCTTTGAAACCAAAGAATGAACGATGAAATGCAGTTTTAAGTAGGCCAGTAGATCTGAGGGCACGTTGCGAAGCACGGAAGTTTGGCTGGAATAGAAGCGACGGTGAATCGATCTCGCCATTCAAAATATCGGCGACAAATATAGCTTGCTGAATTTTTCTACGGCGTTCAAGTGTGTCAAGGCCAAGTAATCGACAGCGGTTAGGATACAGTGGGATGTTTCCCGGATCATGCCAGGGCAGGTCACGTAATGCAAATCTTTTGTGGATACATTCTATCCTTAGATACCAAGATGGAGGGGGATGGGGAAGTTGATAGGGAAACCAAATAATGCTGCAAGTTTCGAGTAGTGGTCGTACCAGAGAACAGTACAGCACTTCTAGACAGTGAAGATTACTGAAGTCTAGACCAATTTTTGTAATAAATCCCAGTTGTTGATTTGCTTTCGATTTTCAGCTGGCATGGCTTGAACATGATTGGGTTTAAAGGACGGTGAAATATCATATCCTCGCATTTTCCTAAGCTAATCATTAGCCAGTTCCTATGACACTAGTCAACAAAAACATGTCATCCGCGTATACTAACTTACAACCAGTCTCCATCAGTAGCATAGCATCATTAAAGAAAAGCGCAAAAAGTAAAGGCCCCAAGGTGCTGCCTTGTGGTACTCCCGATTGGTTAGTGAATTGCGACGAAACACAAGAACCAAATTTCACACGCAGAATCCTTCCACATAAGTACGAACTCAGTCATTCGACGAACGGCCGTGAGTCGTGAAATTTTACGTAATTATATGCAACCGTCAATACGATCGAAAGCTGCCTTCAGATCGGTGTAGATGTCATCAATTTACGCTCTTTGTTTCATTTGTGAGATACACATTGATGTGAACTCTAGTAGGCTTGTACAAATCGAGCGGTTCGGCATAAATCCATGCTGCGAGGTAGATATGTAATTCTTGGTACAGTGAAGCATAACGTCGCTAACTTGAATTTCGAACAGTTCAAATTCAGATAGAAGACTAGTGATACCACGATAATTCATGGCATTTTGTCGATCACCAGATTTTAGCACTGGAAACATAAACGACTGTTTCCATAGCTCGGAAAATTTTCGACGTTCAAACGATTTGTTGAAGATACAGCAGTTGTAATGAAAATCTCATACCGCGCACAATCATAGTAGCGGGCGCGAAATCTCTGATAAATTATCCACTTTGAAAAAAAAAAACTAGAACCCTCTTACATGAACAAGAAAAGCAAAGCCTTAGGTACATTCCGATTTAGAACTTGATCTTCTGTTTATTATACACAGACGTCGCAGCCAACTGTTTTATGTACAAGAAAAATGCGGGGCTAGCGCTATGATCCTACTGGCACTAACGGTGTCTCCCAAGCCGAGACTAGAACCTACGACGACTAGCTTGTCAGGCCAGCCTTGTACCTCGAGACTAACTGGAACACTTGTACCTACTGAATAAAAAAAAACTAAGCTATGCTAAGCTAAGTATAATATAAGTATAGTATAACAATAAACAATAAACAATAAACAATAAACAATAAACAATAAACAATAAACAATAAACAATAAACAATAAACAATAAACAATAAACAATAAACAATAAACAATAAACAATAAACAATAAACAATAAACAATAAACAATAAACAATAAACAATAAACAATAAACAATAAACAATAAACAATAAACAATAAACAATAAACAATAAACAATAAACAATAAACAATAAACAATAAACAATAAACAATAAACAATAAACAATAAACAATAAACAATAAACAATAAACAATAAACAATAAACAATAAACAATAAACAATAAACAATAAACAATAAACAATAAACAATAAACAATAAACAATAAACAATAAACAATAAACAATAAACAATAAACAATAAACAATAAACAACAAACAATAAACAATAAACAATAAACAATAAACAATAAACAATAAACAATAAACAATAAACAATAAACAATAAACAATAAACAATAAACAATAAACAATAAACAATAAACAATAAACAATAAACAATAAACAATAAACAATAAACAATAAACAATAAACAATAAACAATAAACAATAAACAATAAACAATAAACAATAAACAATAAACAATAAACAATAAACAATAAACAATAAACAATAAACAATAAACAATAAACAATAAACAATAAACAATAAACAATAAACAATAAACAATAAACAATAAACAATAAACAATAAACAATAAACAATAAACAATAAACAATAAACAATAAACAATAAACAATAAACAATAAACAATAAACAATAAACAATAAACAATAAACAATAAACAATAAACAATAAACAATAAACAATAAACAATAAACAATAAACAATAAACAATAAACAATAAACAATAAACAATAAACAATAAACAATAAACAATAAACAATAAACAATAAACAATAAACAATAAACAATAAACAATAAACAATAAACAATAAACAATAAACAATAAACAATAAACAATAAACAATAAACAATAAACAATAAACAATAAACAATAAACAATAAACAATAAACAATAAACAATAAACAATAAACAATAAACAATAAACAATAAACAATAAACAATAAACAATAAACAATAAACAATAAACAATAAACAATAAACAATAAACAATAAACAATAAACAATCAACAATAAACAATAAACAATAAACAATAAACAATAAACAATAAACAATAAACAATAAACAATAAACAATAAACAATAAACAATAAACAATAAACAATAAACAATAAACAATAAACAATAAACAATAAACAATAAACAATAAACAATAAACAATAAACAATAAACAATAAACAATAAACAATAAACAATAAACAATAAACAATAAACAATAAACAATAAACAATAAACAATAAACAATGAACAATAAACAATAAACAATAAACAATAAACAATAAACAATAAACAATAATCAATGAACAATAAACAATAAACAATAAACAATAAACAATAAACAATAAACAATAAACAATAAACAATAAACAATAAACAAGAAACAATAAACAATAAACAATAAACAATAATCAATGAACAATAAACAATAAACAATAAACAATAATCAATGAACAATAAACAATAAACAATAAACAATAAACAATAAACAATAAACAATAAACAATAAACAATAAACAATAAACAATAAACAATAAACAATAAACAATAAACAATAAACAATAAACAATAAACAATAAACAATAAACAATAAACAATAAACAATAAACAATAAACAATAAACAATAAACAATAAACAATAAACAATAAACAATAAACAATAAACAATAAACAATAAACAATAAACAATAAACAATGAACAATAAACAATAAACAATAAACAATAAACAATAAACAATAAACAATAAACAATAAACAATAAACAATAAACAATAAACAATAAACAATAAACAATAAACAATAAACAATAAACAATAAACAATAAACAATAAACAATAAACAATGAACAATAAACAATAAACAATAAACAATAAACAATGAACAATGAACAATAAACAATAAACAATAAACAATAAACAATAAACAATAAACAATAAACAATAAACAATAAACAATAAACAATAAACAATAAACAATAAACAATAAACAATAAACAATAAACAATAAACAATAAACAATAAACAATAAACAATAAACAATAAACAATAAACAATAAACAATAAACAATAAACAATAAACAGTAAACAATAAACAATAAACAATAAACAATAAACAATAAACAATAAACAATAAACAATAAACAATAAACAATAAACAATAAACAATAAACAATAAACAATAAACAATAAACAATAAACAATAAACAATAAACAATAAACAATAAACAATAAACAATAAACAATAAACAATAAACAATAAACAATAAACAATAAACAATAAACAATAAACAATAAACAATAAACAATAAACAATAAACAATAAACAATAAACAATAAACAATAAACAATAAACAATAAACAATAAACAATAAACAATAAACAATAAACAATAAACAATAAACAATAAACAATAAACAATAAACAATAAACAATAAACAATGAACAATAAACAATAAACAATAAACAATAAACAATGAACAATGAACAATAAACAATAAACAATAAACAATAAACAATAAACAATAAACAATAAACAATAAACAATAAACAATAAACAATAAACAATAAACAATAAACAATAAACAATCAACAATAAACAATAAACAATAAACAATAAACAATAAACAATAAACAATAAACAATAAACAATAAACAATAAACAATAAACAATAAACAATAAACAATGAACAATAAACAATAAACAATAAACAATAAACAATAAACAATAAACAATAAACAATAAACAACAAACAATAAACAATAAACAATAAACAATAAACAATAAACAATAAACAATAAACAATAAACAATAAACAATAAACAATAAACAATAAACAATAAACAATAAACAATAAACAATAAACAATAAACAATAAACAATAAACAATAAACAATAAACAATAAACAATAAACAATAAACAATAAACAATAAACAATAAACAATAAACAATAAACAATAAACAATAAACAATAAACAATAAACAATAAACAATAAACAATAAACAATAAACAATAAACAATAAACAATAAACAATAAACAATAAACAATAAACAATAAACAATAAACAATAAACAATAAACAATAAACAATAAACAATAAACAATAAACAATAAACAATAAACAATAAACAATAAACAATAAACAATAAACAATAAACAATAAACAATAAACAATAAACAATAAACAATAAACAATAAACAATAAACAATAAACAATAAACAATAAACAATAAACAATAAACAATAAACAATAAACAATAAACAATAAACAATAAACAATAAACAATAAACAATAAACAATAAACAATAAACAATAAACAATAAACAATAAACAATAAACAATAAACAATAAACAATAAACAATAAGTATAAAAAGTATGTTCAGAGAGGGTTGTATACAAAGCAATAACAGCAAGATTGAAGTAGAACTACAGGCTGTTTGTTACATTCAACGCGTTGTTGCATTCGAGAGTGATCTCACTTATTAGTTCGAAACAAACTTCTAGTTTTCAATAACTCTTTGATCAAATTGTTAGACTGTTTTGTAACAATATGTTTATGTCAATAACTTTTATCTAACACTAACAAAATAACTCTCTGGAAATAAATAATATGGTGACCCTGAAAAGAATTAAAATGGCATCTGGTTCATCTGGGTTTTTGGTTGCTGTGCATCATCCTCCCCAGCTGGTCTCGAGGTACGATGGTGGCCTAACAAGCCAGTCATCGTAGGCTCGACTCGGGAGAGACTGTTCGTGTCAGTAGTATCGTAGCGCTAGCCCCGCAATTTTCCTGTACACTTGACAGTTGGCTGCGAAATCTGTGTATAATAAACAGAAGGTCGAGTTCCGAATCGGAATGTAGCACAGCTTTTGCATCATCATTTGAATTTTATGGTATTCTGTCATTTTTGGAATTTTGCCGAAAAGCGGGAGTCGTTATGTCAAAAAATCAGTGGGGTCAATCTTCTGCGCATCATGGCATGTGGGGTCAATTTCTGGTCTCTGGGTATCATTCAGGTTCCAGAAATACCCAATTCAATCATTTTTGGCTGTTTTCTAGAAACTAGAATTATAAAAAGGTGCTCGAGGTCGGTTTCAGCTTCTGTGCATCATCCCGATCATTTTAAGCTGTTTGTGCGGGACCACCTCCCCTCCTAATTCGGAAGGGGTTTCAAACCATCATAGAAACGTTTCTTGTACTTCTAAATCCTCGCATTCGAAATTTGGTTTCATTTGCTTGATAAGTTCTTGGGTTATGTAAAAAATTTTGCTACATTTGTTTGAAAGCCCTCCTTTCCAGAAGAGGGAGGGGTGTAGAACCCCCATAGAAATATTTCTTCATCCAAAAAACTACCACGCCAAATTTGGCTCCATTTGCTTGAATATTTCTCGAGGTGTGCAGAAATTTGTATAGCACCCGCCTCCCCTTCTAGAGTAGGGTGGAGTGTCGAACCACCGTAAAACATTTCTTGGCCCCAGAAACCGCCATTTCCGACGTTTCCTTCCACAGAAGGGAAGGATGTCGAATTACCATGGAAATACTTTTTGCTCCCAAAAACCTCCACATGCCAATTTGGAACTCATTTGCTTAATTAGTTCTCGAATCATGCAGAATTTTGTGTAGACTCCCCCTCCATTTCCAGATTAGGGAAGGATTAATACTATCATAGAAACATATCTTGTCCCCAAAAACAGCCACATTTAAAATTTGGTTCCATTTACACATTGATTCTTGAGTTATGCAAACATTTATGGTTCATTTGTATGGGAACCTTCCTTTCTACAGGAGGGAAGGATATCAATTTACCACAGAAATATTTATTGTTCTCGTAAACGACCACACGCCAAGTTTGGTTCAATTTTCTTGATTTAATCTGAAGTTATACAGTCATTTGTGTTTCGTTTGTATATGAGCACTACTTTTTAGAACAAGGAGGGGTGTAAAACTACCATAGAGATATTTCTTGACTGCTGCTGTAAATATTCACATAGATATTGCTTCTTAAAACATTCACATACTAACTTTGGTTCCATTTACTCGATTGGTTCTCGAGTTATGCAGAAATTCGTATTTCATTTGTATGAGAGCCCTCTCTTCCAGTGGAGAGCGGGGTCTCTAAATATCATAAGAACCTTTACCGGCCTCAAAAACCACTACATACAAATTTTCACGCCGATCGGAACTCCATTTTTATATGTATAGATGATTTGAATGCAAAAGCTGTAGCCTCAATGCATCCAAGACCCTAAAAATTCAAAAAAATTGAACAGGTTGTTTATGAGACATGACCGCAAGGTAAACGTAGAATTACGACAGCCTGTTTTACGGCAATATATTTTTTGTAATTGGTTTGAGAATACATTCGATTAGGATTAATCAATTTAACAGTGTGAAGCGGCAAATTTCAGCTATAATTCCTTCTCAATTCTCTTCTTTTATTATTCGATTAGTAACCTTGAAAAAAGTGTCGATTCTGGATAGCCATTTACCGATAACAAGGAATGATTTGAGTTCTCTTGTTTCGCTTAGTACACGCTACAAGCAAGCGAACAAGATTAAGGATCATACACACACGCTACCGGCCAGGGTGGGGAAATGGACTAGTACGCTACAGTATTCACACGACAGTTACAAGATTTTTGTAGTTACCACTGTGGAATGAAACACTACGCGACAGTAGCCGCTACCGAAAATTAATACGATCTGCGTTATCTTTTGCTTTTTGTCATGATTCAATATGAACAACAAATCTCTCGCTCATTTCTCTTTGTATTGTTGTCATTGTAAAGATAATCTCTGGCTCAGGTGTTATTGACTGTAGCTGTCTTTGCTATTTATTACATTTATTACGAATTGAAGTGGAATCAATTTACTTAGCACCGATTTTTACTTGGGTCCGAGGACGTTAATTGAATTTGTAAGGTTCATATTTTTATTGTCCTGCTTTTGCTTGAATATGCTAAACTTGGATGAGACTTTCGCTACAGCGAACTATTTTCGAATGAAAAAGTTTAGAATTTGGGATTCATATCTTCTGGTGTACACGATTGATGATATTTTTCGGTAGTACATTTATAGAAATTATTTATTTTTCATCTTATTACTGTACTAAGCTGTCGCATGATTGCTTATTATTGTCATTCGCACAATTCGACAGTCTAGATGTCGAAGCGGCCGGAGATCGACACTAAAGAGAATCGTTAACCATCCGTGTTAGCTTCTAGTCACAAAATTCTCTCAAATAGAGAAGCGTACAGTTGAACGCTGCTGTCGCAGTCTGCAAGAGAGACAACAGTACTTTTCGGTACGGTGTCATGCAAAAATGTCAACTGTTCGACACACTGCTACTGGCATACTCATAGCTATTAGCAGTGGCCAAATGGCTGAAAGCAAACGCGACGCGAAATATCCAGACAAAATTGATGAAATGTCCGAACATCACGCCAGTTTTTAGTAAGTTAACCATCCTCTTGCTGCAGTAATTAGTTATGTATACAATGGAGACTAAATTTCTACATGCTAGTTTTTATACGTTCTGTAAATTATTATTTTGAGTGTGATATGGAAATCAACAGTTGTAAACACCATCCCAGACAAGTTTTTTGTGTCAGTTAGCTAGAAATGAGCTAAGTTTTTTGGTGTAATTATTTATGAAAGTATACGGTTTATCTTAATTTAATGATTAAAATCTGATGAATTAAAGTTCAAAGTGATCCAGGGTGATTTGAATGAGGAGTAAGGTGATAAAAAATAGACTTTTTTCTTTCTGCAAAAGAATCTAAGAGTAGTATATGAACTCAGAACAGGTTCTCCATTTTTTGGTGGTTTATTATTTTTTATTATAAGTAACTGGTGCTAAATCAGCGTCATGCACAAATCACTTCCAGTTCCACCATAAATTTGTTATTCGTTCGTTCTGAAAAGATACGTGAGTTTTATTTGTTTTTGATACGACATCGCAAATTGCAGTCCTAGTTCCGAGGTCAGATTGTTACATAATTTACTTGAGTGGCAAATACTAAGGACAAAAAGTGCTTACTTTTGGCGAAGAAATTTATCGACAGCTATTTCCGTACAGTTATTTTCAATTTGCCAAAGTGTACTTCCCATATTCTAGTGGCGCTAAAACGGTGCACTGGGATGGCAACTATAGATTCAATCTTCTATCGTGCTGTAAAAAGAACTCATCGTGTCATCAATCATTCCGGTTCAATTTATCATATTCCCACCAGCAGCGATCCGTATACTATTTCTCGCCCCACATTTTCGAATGCTGCGAGGCGGTAAGGCTACAATGAACACATAAATATCTTTCCTCTAACCTCAAACACGTCACTGCTGCTAGATGGTTTATTTGCCAGAATGGATCGCATTTCAACGTGCCATTCTGGAGCAACTAACAATGACACGCAAGAAATATAAAAACGCACACTCATGCCTCCTTGATCAATCACACGGATCCTCATCCGCATGCTTCACTGGAATACGCTTTTTCCTATAGATAAAGTACTCTCTGTTTGTATGGAAATCTGACAAACGGAAATGAACTCAACACTGCACTTGTTATCTCTCTGGAGAACAATTTCCAAGCTAGGGGGGCTTCTACAAGTTGTGTGTTGTAGTTTCAAGCTAGAAAGACTGCAGATAAATGTTATTAAACCTCAATTATGCCTCTGTTGTTTAGCTTTATTTCGTGAACTATTTGATTAAAACATTTTAGGGAAAAAATATGACCACCACAAATTGCAAACCGGAATCTACTTCAGAGCGAAGAGGGAAAAAGTTATTGTGAAGAAAATGATCTGCGTGCATGTTTTCGCTTCATGTCGAATGCAATTGCAACTCAAGTGGCGAGTGATTAATTGAAAACAGTTTTGTTTGATTTACGTTTTCCTTCCGATTGTTTACATGGTTTCCCTGATTGATGGGGGTCAAATGAGCTAGCAGAAGCAGATAATTTACTCTGGCGGCCGATATATCAACAATTAGTGATCAATCGGTAGTAGTGATCGTGGCTATATAGATAGCAATGGTATAGAAATGCCTTCTGCGAAATATCACTTCTGTCTGCGATAAAAATGATGAAAGTAAAAAAAAAAGGTTTCGAAACTATTGAACTTGAATCACCACATCGAATGATAAGCCAAACACAGTGATGTTCTAACAGTCATATCAACGAAAAAATAAATAATTACACCCGCTGCTAGATAACCTTTATCCTGGAAAGTAGGCTACAACATGTTTATCACAAAGTGGCAATAAATAATAAAATCAGAAATAAGTTGGGGTTAACGGAATTCCCTTGTTGCAGTATACCGGGATCGCTTTGTATCCAGACAGCTATCCTTCTTATCTTTGCGATAATAGTCGAATATTTCTCCTTGGTCGACAACAGAAGCATCGTCTGTCGGTATAATGAAAATGAATTATGAACGTGTCCGCTTTGGCAGCAGCATTCTTGGCGCATTCCAGATTACAAAAATGGCAGAAAGTTCCACGGCGTTGGGGAAGATATTTATTCTACACTAAACCGAAAATCATGACTTGAATTTCCCAACAACAGGACAAAGCATCGTAGGAGAACATAACTAAAAATCGCCCGAGTAAAAAAGGAACTGGCCGTTTTTTCGACTATTTTTATTACGATCATCTATTCAGTCACAGATGATTGTCTAATTTATTCCGGGCCTTTTGTTGGCCGTAATTGACTATACAATACGGCTTTCGCCGTAACAGCCACCAACAAAATAAACGGTACTTAGTATTCTCCGAAACTCCCCCACTCTGTCTGACCTAGCTGGATAAATTATTTTATTCAGAAAGCTACCTACCAGTATTGGAGCATAAAAATATCATTTCTGCTATATTTATCTATCGTTTCTCGTTTACGAACATACAATGACCTGTTTAAACGGTTTGGGCTACGCCCACGACTGATAAATTATTTGATTTGATACTAGATTGATTATTATTTATTGCTGATTTTTCAGCTCCATCGTCATTTTCTAGCATCTTCATAGACTACACCTTTTAAAACTATTTCCAGGCCGCAACTTTTTTAGAAATGATACTAATCAACATTTGTGGTTTATTTATTTATATTTGAAGCTTTTTGCGCGTGTTTTTTTTTGGGAGACTACAAGGATTATTCTCTTTTGTTTTGTTCTTGCGTCATTCCAAATACATAAATTTATCATAAAACTAATCTAGTCCAGGGAATATGGCCGTATATGTTTAGTGTTTTACAAGCATATTGGAATTACATTCCTGATAATCTTCAAAAAGGGAAACAATGTGCTATGCGGACTTACTGAAGCGTTTGAATGATTTAATCAGGAAAACAGGAAGTATTTGGTAAGAAAGTTGTTTCATCACGACGGTCAAAAATCCACGAGGTAAAGTTGGAACTGTTTTCCTTCTTCAATCCATTATATATTTTTTATTATTATTTATTGTCGATTTATCAGCTCCATTGTCATTTTTTAGCATTTTCATAGACTAGTTTTTTTATAACTTTTCAAGCGGCACTTTGAAGCTAAACCTCGCAGTCACACTAGATATTGTGACGAAAGTCTATTAAATATTGAATAACACTGGTCGACAAAAGCGAAAAAAATGGTACCCTAAAGCACAAAATAGTTACCCTAGAAAGTTCATAGCTTTTTAACCATATCTGTGAATTTTGGCGCCCCTAGTCATTACCAAAACGTGTTAACTTACGTGAAAGTTCGCATAGTAATTGCTCGTCGGGTTCGTCGCTTCATCGTTAATCTCTGAAAAAAAAGTAAGTGGCTGGAGGCACCAAAGTTCACAGGAATGGCTAAAAACCAGTGATGGCATGAACTCGTGCAAAGTTGAACTGAGTAACACTTTTCCATCTGCTTCCTCTCGATAGTTTGAGTTTTATTGCACCGCACACTCTGATCGATTGAGTTTAAATGCGTGCAATGCATGCAGTGCACGATGTATCCAGCGATGCAGGCGATGATGTAACGCGATGAGTTTTGTTTTTAGATCGAATTTATGCTTTCAAAGGACAATGCAACAAACTGTTGCAGCAGACGCGGCGCGAATTTCACCGCATTTCGATTTTTATGCAATTGTTGTTATGCAGGATTCAAACTCAAATCTAACTCAAGTGTAAGGCACTGTTAGTAGGGTTTACGTGCAAACCGAAAATAAATGTGCAAGCAAGTTTTAAAACTCACTTGGATACGAGTGCAAAGTCACACTGCCTACTCTGCTAAAAACCTATAATTTTTAATTTTTTTTTCGAATTTAAGCTTAAGGGCCAGTGTTGACTAGTGTAATCGTCCAGTGCACGAGCTAATGAATAAAGCAGTTATATTAAAAAGTTCTGTGCATTGCATTCTGACCCAAAACTAAAAAATTTTCGCAACAATCGTTGGATTCATTCGTTAACACTCAAAATGAAATCAAGGTCTCTGAAGAAGGAGACAGGGGAGTTTCCTACCCTGGCAAGATAATTTATTTATTTGCAATTATATTCATCTGACAACGACAAGTCTTAGCATCAGTTTTCTGGTATGCGCATGAAACAATATTCTTGATTATCTTCAAAAAGGGAAACAATGTGCTATGCGAACTTACTAAGGCATTGAATGATTTAATGAGGAAAACATTCCGGACAAAAACCAACGAGTTAAAGTTCGAATGGTTTCGTCACACTTCCTGTTCATTAGACTTCTAATTTATTTCATTTTTCCAAATTCAACAAAAGGACGGAAGGGAGTGAGGTAAAAATTTGGAATGACATTTTAATTGGAATCAAGCTTGTAAGAGGTCGGTTAGCACCGCGCTAGGTGTTTTAATATTTTATCTCTCGTCGTTACCGCCCAGGTCGTAATCGTTTTGTTGCTATTAAACAACACGATGTTGTACGCTTAAATTATGACTTACCAAACGATGTCAACAGAGTGACACATTTTTGTCAACAACCGTTAAATCTCTGCTAGAATAATTCGTACGACGATCGTTTTGCTTTGCTTTGAATGAAATGAATTTGTGTTGAAACCGAGTGAGCAGGACGAGACTTGTCAGGCTGGCGATGTTGTTTATCTCGAACTAACTGTCATCATTTCAGGTTTGCGTAAGTCTAATTGATGTTTTGAAAACAGCATTATGGGATTTTAAAACAAAAAGGTTTCAAGTTTAAATCTCCGTTGAATTAAGGGCTAGAGAAACAATAAGATTGGATCAAGAGTACAGCATTTGTTGGGAGAATAGCAGAATTTTCTATAGAAAAACCGTAATCTAAAGTAGGAAATTACTTCTAAGGGTCGTTGAAGGAGTTCTGAACTATAAATATTTACACTGCATCTTCATTTCTCGTTGAAGAGTGCTTACTGTTTCATCAGAAACAGAAGCTATCCTGACTTCTTCTTTTTTGTAGCAATCTGTTCAAGCTTTCGCGTTAAGTACTTCCGAGGGTAGGTGGCTATTTTGATTCAAGATTATCTTGCTGCCTGCTCGCTGTTTTAGATTATAAAAAGTGGAGTGGAACGGGAAAAAGATTATCATTTCTTTTTGTGGATGCTTTTCTTCCAAAACAATCTAACATTTTAAACAACTGCAAGCCTCCCTCATGAAGTGAATTTCTTTCGCGGCTGTATAATTACCACGTCAATAACAGCATCCTCTTTTTTAATTGCTTAATCAACTTCCCTGGATTGGTAACGTAGAATTCGTTTAGGCCACTTCATACGTTGCGTGAGAATACCAAGATCCTGCCATAATGGTTTTCCACTTGACGTCGTTATAATTCTAGCCCATTCTGTTCGGAACCCTGCTAGATTTGAATGAACAAAAAGCGAAAGCTGCACACCGTTTACTTTCACTTTCGCTCATCATATACTATTAAGCTTTTATGGGGAGCTATGATGAGCGGAAAGTGGTTTTCATTGGTTTTCGACACGCCATTCCGTAAACATTCTCCTGCTTGTATAATCCAGGACGTCCTCTGCCCGTTCTGGCAGAATATTTCACTACACTTCTGTGCCATCATTGGTTGAATGCCACAAAACGGCTGAGTAGGTATTTAGTTCGTATGCTCCCCGTAAACTATCTAGCTCACAAGCTGAAGGACTGAGTATGTGGCACAAGCAAGCTGCTCTACTTTGATAGAGTGTTTGTTGATTTGGTTTCTTATTGGCTGGTTGAGGTGGTTTGTTTATAATGGCTATCATACTGAAGTTCCTAGGTACTGCTGCAAGTGATATGTATAACGAGAAATCAAGACGGGTTTGTTATTCTCGTTGTTATGACAAAATGTCATAGTAAAAACATAAGCTAACTAATTCTGTTGACTGAAGTTGAGCTACATGATCTTGTACTAAGTGTTCCATTCACTTTAATTACCAGTAGAACATCAAAGTACAAGATCGTAAAGCACACAACTTTTCCATAATAATTTATATTATAGTTACCATAGTTATCATAAGCAATATATTTTTATTATTCTGTTTCTGTTTATTTGATATATAGTAAAGATATAAAGATTTTTCAACGTCTCGTGGATATATCATTCATAGGTTTTGGAAAAAATCCACTAAGCCTCATCCCAACTGAATTTATCAGTTTCGTCTGAAAACCACGTTCAAGCATAATCTACCACAAATTTGTTCGTTTAATTAAGCTTGAAATCCACAAGATGAAAAATCGTTAGGTTGTTATGTCAGAATCGTCAGCTTATCGAATATCTATCACTGAGTTCATAGTTTTAATAAATTTGTGCATACCATTAGATTTTCATATTAAAACAAAAATTTTAATTTTAAAATGAGGCGTTGAAAAAAAACGATTTTGATCGACAGTTTTTGATTTGACTGAAGTATTTCATAAATGTTTCTATAGGCTAAAGATGTAGTTCTGAGCTATTAGATTTTTCAAATGATGATGTTTGAAAATGGCTTGGTACTGTAAAAAAGTACTTTTGTTAAAAAATATTTTTGGAGCCAGAACGGTGTATTTTATTGGTGTTATTTTTCCGATCAGTTTGTAGATAGTAAAAAATATTAAAAATGTTTGAAAAATATTTAAAAGTTTTTAAAAAAGAATATAAAAAATATTTATGTATTTAAAAGAGGTTATTTATGAGACACGACCGCAAGGTTAGGGTAGAACTACGACAGCCTGTCTCATGTCAATTTATTTCTTGCAATTAGTCTCTGCGAATACACTCGCTTGGGGTAAACAATTTGATAACCTGAAGTGGTAAATTCAAGTAATAATCCTTTTCTAACTATCTGTTTCTCTGACGCTAAGATTACGATAGACTATCTTGTATCAATATGGAAATATCAGTATTTTTTATCCAATACTGATAAAACAAAACATAATGTGGCTGCTCTGAACATAATGCGGCTGCCCTAAAATGATATCATCTCGGTTCCGGAAATACCAATGTTAGTTAGGTGGTACCGGAGCTTACAACCACACATTTTAAAATTGAGTCTGGTTCCGGAAATATTTTTGTTTGGTAGTATTTTGGGGCGTTTCCAGAAACCGGGAGTCAACATCTTGAACTACAATATGGCATCTGGAGTTGATTTTCGGCCTCTGAATATGACGCGGGTGATGAAAATACCAATTATAAATTGTTGTCACTTCTGATTGATTATCTGCGTTCAAAACTAGGTTCTACATTTTTCAATATTACATCAGTTAGCATCATAGAATCACAATTTTCAACATTTTGGTAAACCCTAGGTAATTTCTCAATCGATTATTGCAAGAGTATGGGAATTCCGTTAAAAATCATTGAACGTTTTCGTGACGCTCTCGATATTTTCGGTATTGTAATTTGCCCCTTATCCCAAAATGTTGCCGTAAGCCGTAGTTATATGTCAAAATACATTAAAAAATACGTTAAAATACACATTTCTTTATATTTTTTTTTCAAATGTTAGCTTAACCCTCTAGTGCCCAAATTAATTTCTAAACGGACTTCGATAAAATCATTATAAACCATTATAAACACTTTTTAGGTATTTATTAAAGCTTTTCGGAACTTCGACTGAAGCCCGCCAAATGGCGGCATTGTGCACTAGAGGGTTAACATCGATGGTTGAATAATGGAGATGGAAAAACAAAACTAAACAAAGACATAAAATATATAAAACCTAAATTAATCCACCTAGGGACCCAGCCTTTCTCATTCAAACTTTTATTTGTAAAAATAGATTTACATGAACGCTTCAATCCAAAAAATGTATATTCACTCTTAAGGTTCAAGAATATTGATGTTGTAATCTATACATATAAATATGCAGTCCGGTCTGTCTGTCTATCTGTCTGTCTGATTCATATAGGTTCAAAAACTACCGAACCGACCGACGTGAAAATTTGTATGTAGCGGTTTTTGGTGCTGATAAAGGTTCCTATGATAGTTTGTAACCCCCCCTTGTCTGGAAGGGAGAGATCCCATAATGAAACATAAATTTCTGCACAACTCAAGAACAAACCAAGCAAATGAAACCGAATTTGGCATGTGGATGTTTTAAGGGGTAATAAGTATGTCCATAATAATTGGACGCCCCTTCCTTTTCTGGAAGGGAGGGGTTCCATACAAATGAAACACAAATTTCTACACATCTCGAGAACTAATCAACTAAATGGAACCAAATTTGTAAATGTTTTTAGTGGTAAAAAATATGTCCATAATATTTTGACACCCCTCCTACTTTTAAAGGTAGGGGTGCCATACAAATGAAAATTTCTGCACATCTCGAGAACTAACCGAGTAAATGGAACCAAATTTAGCATGTGAATGTTTTTAGGGGTAACAAATATGTCCATAATGGTTCGACACCCCTCCCTCTTCTGGAAGAGAGGGGTTCCATACAAATGATACAGAAATTTCTGCGCATCTCGAGAGCTAACCAACTAAATGGAACCATATTTGGCAAGTTAATATTGTTAGTGGTAAAAAATTTGTTCCATAATCGACCTCAAGGCAACATTTTGGATTGTAAGTTGGCAACTTCCGGTTTCTGGAAAACAACTAAAAATGGTCGATTTCCACCCAATATAATTATATCCGGATCTAGAACGATACACAGGAGCCAAAATCGATCGAAATTGTCTTCAAATGCCATTATGAAATCCAAAATGGCGACTTTCGGTTTCGGAAAAACAGCGGCAAACGACCAAATACCACCCAATATGGGTATTTCCGGAACCGTAATGATGCACTGGAGCCACAAATCTACTTCAGACAACATTTTGAATTGTAAGATGGCAACTTCCGGTTTCTGGAAAACAGCCTGAAATGGACGATTCTCATTAAATATGAGTATCTCCGGAACCAGAAAGATGTACAGAAGCTGAAAATTGATCACAGACACAATCTTAAATTTCAAGATGGTGACTTCCGGTGTCTGGCAAACAGCCGGAAATGACTAAATACCATTCAATATTAATGTTTTCAGAATCAGAATTACGCCCAGATGACAGAAATTGATTTCCCAGGCAATTTTAAAGTCCAAAATGACGACTTGCGGTTTCTGAAAAACAGCCCAAAGTGACCAAATACCACCCAATATGAGTATTTCTGGAGCCAGAATGTTGCAAGAAGCACGAAGAATTTACCTCAGACACCATTATGAATTGTAGGATGACAACTTCTGGTTTCTGGAAAACATCCAAAAATGGCCGGTTTCCATCTAACATGAGTTTCTCCCAATCTAGAATGATACACAGCAGCTGAAATCGTTCAAAGACCCTATTTTGGATTCTAGCTTGGCGACTTCCGGTTCCTGGGAAACAGCCGAAACTGATCGAATAACACCCAATATGGGTGTTTCTTCAACCAGAATGACGCTCAGAGGCCAGAAATTATTTTAAATACCATTTTGAAACCCAAGATGGCGACTACCGATTTGTGAAAAACAGCCTAAAATAAACAAATGCTATCCAATATGAGTAGGGTAATCGCTCCATTATTCATCTCAACAGCTTGGTGCACCTATATTCATCTTATTTCTCTCATTTGTCCAATTTACCGTCAAATTTCTACAAATTTTTGAAAGTAAATCTTTTTGCTTCTCGATTTTCTCAAGTGGCTGAAAATTTTACGTTGAAAATATGGAAAAATTTGATGATAATTTGATCAACGAGGCGTGATGAGATGAATATAGGTACTGAGATGAATATAGGAGCGGTTACCCTATCTCTGGAACCAGAATGATGCAAGGAGCTAACAATTGACCTCAGGCACTATTTTGAATTGCTAAATGGCAACTTCTAAGAAACAGTCGAAAATGACCGAATAATACTCAATATGGATCGTAATCGAGATAATGCATAGAAACCAAACATTGACCCTGGACACCATTTAGAATTTAAAGATGACCACTGTTAGTTTCTGGAAAACAACCAAAATACCTAAATTCCACCCAATGTGGGTATTTCCGGTGTCAGATTGATGCCAGAAAATCTGCTGAAAATGACCGAATACCACCCAATATGAATATATTCAGAATTAAGGCGATGTACAGAAGCCAAAAGTCGAGGGTGTTGTCATTTCGATAAAACCATTTTTTTTAAACGATTTGTTATTTGATTTTGATTATATCCTATGGCCGATTTGTCGTGCATTTGCAGATTTTAAACCCATCGCAAGGAATCAATGAATTTGGAAAGTTCAAATAGTACGATACCACATTTAAATTATGTTGAGGCCACTAGAGATGGTCGGGTATGGGAAATTTGTTACCCGTACCCGACCCGTACCCGACTAATCGAAAATTTTCAAACCCGGACCCGACCCGAACCCGAAGTCTGGTTTGTTTAAAATACCCGTACCCGACCCGACCCCTAAAATATCTATTCCAACTACCCGTACCCGAAAGAAAAAACGCCGAAATTGATTGAACCCGACCCGTCCTGGATTTTTTTTTCTTTTTTTTTTCTCAAAATACCTGGGTACCTCGCACGTTATATGCACTGATTGTCATATGTGGTTTCTCGAGATGATGGCCGGAGTTAGACAAGAACCAAGTGTGAATGTGAACGAATGTTAATGAACCCAGAGCTCCAGGCGGATGGTCCCCTATAAGGAAGAGGTTCACTATGAAAAGTGCATGTCTGGTAAAGTTAAAAAAAAACAACGAGTTTTATGTGAACATCGCAGCAACCTGAAATCTAAATATTATACTAAGGTCAGAGTAAATATTGTTTATAACGTGAGAAAAATTTAATAATTTATATGCATTTGCCAAAAACCTGTAATTTGGAGTACAGATTCGGTGTCATCGATTCAATCTAAAAATCGGTATAACACAAATATTTCTGTACATCCCTGGTCACAGTGCAAACCAAGACTATGCTATCGCTGTCAAAACTCATATACATATTTGCTTTGTACCAAACATCTCAATGCGCAGTGGGAAATCGGTGGCCATCCGCCTGATTTTTTTTACGTCAGCTGTTTCATTATATTTTTCCTTTATTGCTATAACATTCAAGTGCTTTAACCCAAAATTTGGGTGCAATATCATGAGATCTGATTTTTTTATGACTTTTCAAAGTTTGGCATATTGACGTTTTTTTACATATGTTTTAAAAAAAATTCATTATTTTGAAACGCTCCGCAGCTTCAATAATAGATGGATTTTTTTGGTGTCAGCCATCTCTGAGAAACATGAGTGAGATTAAACTCTCTCCAGAACACGTTTCTTTAAATAACTTCTGAACCACATGTTCAATCTTCATGGAGCTCGAAAGTTAAAGGTTTTTTAAGTAGCTCGTTCATTTAAAACCAATTTTGTTCAAATCGGGTGAGTAGTTTCTGAGATAATGATGTTTCGTGATTTCACATTTTTAAACATAACCTCTAAACTTAAACATGAACAATAGCCGATTGCAATGAAATTCAATAGGGTCTTATGGGGCAACTAGACCTCTCATTTGCAATTAATTTCATGAAGATTGGTCCAGCAATCTCTGAGAAAATCTAGTGAGATTGGGAGAGCGTTACAAACACACACACACATACACACACACATACAGAAAATGCTCAGCTCGTCAAACTAAGTCGATTGATATACGAGATTCGACCCTTTGGAGCACTTTTATACCTTTGGTTTTTCCAGTGATTGCTATACCTTTCTAGGAGAAAGGCAATAGGAGAAAGGCAAAAAGACAACAGTAGCGAAAACATTCAAAATTACCAAGAAATATATTGTCAACTTGATGTTGCCATTAAAATTACACATGAAGAAAATAACTGTAAAATCGAACATCAAATCAAGTCTTGCCCTAAAAACTTTTTCAATTACGTAAAAACCAACTAAAAAGTAACAGCTTTCCATTACGAATGCATCTTGACAGTAACGTAGGACAAACTAGTAATGAAACATAGAGACTACATTGCCACTTTTTTCACCACTTTTGAAGAAAGAGATCGCGACCGCGAATATTTCTCGTTTTTTCCTGAATATTAGAATTCTTTATTTGTCAATCAAATATCCGACTTTGAAATTCAGGATGCACTCATAAATTCAGACGCTACGAAAAGTCTTGGACCTGACAGAATAGCTCCAATTTCCTACACCTCTTTAATATGTCTCTGAAGAATGGAATTTTTCCAGAACTTTGAAAAACTTAATATTTAGTGCCAAATTTCAAATCTGGCGTTAAATATGACATTCGTTATTTTCGTGGAATTGGCATTATTTCATGCATTCCAAAACTATTTGAATCAATAATTAATGGAAAATTTTTTCAGTTAGTAAAAAAAACAAATTACAACTCAACAGTACGGCTTTTATAAAGGCCGCTCAACTACCACAAATCTTTTGAAATTCGTAACTTTCACTTTGACTGTAGTAGATAACGGCAACCACGTAGAAGCTCTTTATACGGACTTTAGCAAGGCATTTGACAAAATCGATATACCTTTATTGCTCTTTAAGCTCGAAAAATATGGAATAGAAACAAAACTTTTGGAATGGCTGCAGTCATACTTAACAAAACGAATACAAATAGTCCGCTTCAAGAATTCCTTTTCAAACCCAATAGAAGTAACTTCTAGGGTTCCTCAAGGTTCTCACCTGGGCCTTCTTTTCTTCTTTTTATATTATACGTGAAAGACAATTCCTTTCTTCTTAAATCAATACATGTGCTTGTATATGCTGACGACATGAAGGTCTTTATAGAAATAATCAATGCAGAAGATTTCGAAATTTTTCAGAATGAAATCAATATATTCTACACTTGATGCAACAAAAGTCTACAACTCAACATTAAAAAATGTAGTTCAATAGCTTCGAGCAGAAAAACTGTAACACCACCAACAGACATTTTCTTAGCAAACCAACCAGTAGAAAAATGCAAAATCGTAAGGGATTTAGGTGTAGTCTTACATTCCAAACTTGCATTCATAAAACATTATAACACAATAACAAACAAAGCAAATAGTATGCTGGACTTTATAAAACGCTTCGGCCATGATTTTCAAGACCCACATACAATCAAACTATTATAGGGTAACCGCTCCTATATTCATCTCAGTACCTATATTCATCTCATCACGCCATTTTGATCAATTTATCGTCAAATTTTACCACATTTTCAACGTAAAACATTCAGCCACTTGAGAAAATCGAGAAGCAAATAGATTTACTTTAAAAAATTTGTTGAAAATTGACGGTAAATTGGACAAATGAAACAAATAAGATGAATATAGATGCACCAAGCTGTTGAGATGAATAATGGAGCGATTACCTTATATTACATACGTCCGACCAATTCTGGAATATTGTAGCGTTGTATAGAATCCCTATATTGTCCGACAAGAAGAACACATTGAATCCATCAAAAAACTGTTTCATTTGTACGCGCTTTGTAAGCTAAATTGGACAGCATTTCCCTTACCATCATATGAAGCACGCGGCATACTTATAGACATACAAGCACTTAAAGAACGTCGAGAACTTTCAATGCTTTACTTTATCAATGACATTATATCTCAACGCGAAATTATTACTATTAAATTATTATAACAACTAAATATTTATGCACCCAGTCGTCAATAAGGAACTCGTAAAATATTTTCGGAAAACTATCACAGAACTAACTACTCAAAAAAAAAGAAGTGTCTAGACCAGGTCCAGATTTAAGAGAGGACAAACGCCCAGGGCCCTACAATATGAGGGGCCCCCCTAGTCCTGGGCCAGACGTGAAGACAGAATGGAGACCTTTTTTTGCACGTCACTTTCCAGTAAAGCGTTAAATCTTTTCAAAATTCAAATTTTTTTACCTCTTAATTATATAAGAAAAGAGGGCCCACGAAAATAACTGCCCCGGGCCCCCAGCACCTAAATCCGGCCATGCTCGAGACTGAATTCATGTCATGATTTGCGCTAAACGCACTAGAGGGAGACGGTTTTGTTTTTTTTTTTTTTTTGTGTTATTCGGACAGCATTCAAAATCGAAGATAGCGAGATATTTTTGAACGGAGGACCGCATAAAATCAACGATTAATAACATAATCGCTCAGTTCTATTATGGCCGGCCACCTAGCAGACGAAATTAAAGGCTGCCTCCGAAAACAAGGTTCAACACATCGCTGAGCATGGTGGAGAGAGTTTTGGAGGTGCAGGTCGTGTAACGTCTGACGTTACACTCCCTGCACCTCCAGAACTCTGACCACCGTGATTGTAATACAAGTAAAGTCCAGACCAAAGTACACCAAAGTACGCATGAAACACATCTGCAGAAGTGTCGTACTTGAAAAGGACAATAAGTTAGAAAATACGTGAGGAAGAAGATCCTCCAGGCGTGGGCAATCGTTTATTCTTTATTCTTTATTGTTGTTGTAAAATCATCTGACACATGGTGGTCTTAATGGTAATATAAATTACTAACTAAATGCTAGTTGATATTTACAAATAATAAGACACACTTTAAAAACAATTGACAACGCTTTGAGAACAATTAAACCTGTCGTCTAATAAAAAAATAAAACCGAGTTGTCGGTTCGCCTTTGCTATGATCTCATTATAGTGTGGCATGAGGGACAGGTCTGAATCCAACGTAACACCCAAATCTTGGACCTGGTTGACCTTGTCAGAGTGTGACCAATAGGGTGGGGAAAAGTGATCGATTTTCCAGAACCAAGTTTTTTTGGTTCCTTTTGGAGCCCCAAACAACCCTAAACTTACCGGAAGTCGATTGGTTTTGTCTCCGCTTGGCGCATTGCATTTCAAATTTGTATGCCTAGCCTAGCAACTTTGCTTGATGCCTAGCAACTTTGCAGAAGGCTAGCCTAGCAACTTTGTTTGATGCCTAGCAACTTTGCAGAAGGCACTTAAGAGCTAGGATGTCCCTAAAAACAGCTTTAGCTGTTCAAAGTTGAGTATGTCGATTTAAATGCAGGAAATCGTGTTTTCTGCCAACATTACCAATGCACCGGCGCCAGTAGGATTCCCATCAGAAATGACCTGTCGTAACGAGCTTATACACTCAGCTGCATCAAACAAACAAATTCAGGTCAATATTCTAGGCCTAGGTAGAATCTACAACGTGTTTCAGAGGTTACTTCTGATGAAAATCTGACTAACGCTGGTACACTGGCAGTGTTGGCAGAAAAAAATATTTGCAACATAACTTTCGACATACTCGACTTTGAACAGCTCCAGTATTTTTTGGGACACCCTAGCTCTTTGATGTCATCGACCAAGTTGTTATTCATCAAAAAACCTACCATTTGAAGTCATGAAAGCTATGGTTTTAACCACTTTGAGCTCTGTAGAATGAAAAATGCAAAAACGTTGGCTTTTCCATACAAATCTCCATATAAATTTAAAATGCAATGCGCCAAGCGGAGACAAAACCAATCGACTTCCGATAAATTTAGAATTGTTTGGGGCTCCAAATAGAACAAAAAAACTTGGTTCTGGTTTTCTGCTATCAAGTTTCGTTTTTTCCATATAACGATTCCCCACCCTAGTGACCAAGCATAGTATAGCTGAACATTTTGTACAACGAAATCACACTGTACTTCTCGATACTAACTGTCAACAGGTAAATGGAGCACCACTTTAGAAAAACGTCGACTAGTCGCTGGAGTTCGAGACAGTTTGCAGTATTTTTTATTGTCTTGAATGACTTGACATCGTCTGCAAAAAAATATTCGGCAATTTTCTGGCAACACTAGAGATATGTCATTTATGTGCAAGGCAAAGAGCAGTTGTCCTAAATTACTGCCCTGCGGAACGCCTGATACATTTGAAAAAATGAGCAGAATGTTGTGATCCAATCTTTGCGTAGAGTGTACGATTTATCAAATAGGATCTCAGCCATTGTACCAGTCGCATTGTGTCATACTTTTCCAGTTGGTTTACGATAATGGTTAGCTCCACCAAAGCTCAACAATTCAAATCTCGTTAAGTGTAGTGGTCTCAAGATGGTCCAGATCAGAATGGCGAGGATTGCGGGAATCAAGGGGCAAACTGAAGATGAATGGTCACTAATTGTTTCAACCCTGCACATTGTATAGACTTGTAAAAATGCCGGATAGTCCCAGTTTACTCACGGTATCGCGCGCTATTATGATTGTGCTCAGTATGATTATCGAATATGTCAGCTCGAAGCTAGCATTGGGCGATACGACGGAGAGTATCGATACTTCAGTATCGATACCTGAAGAATCACAAGTATCGAGATACTCAAAATATCGGTCAAAAAGTATCGATACCAGAAGTATCGATACAATAGCTGAGATCATTTTTTGAATTTTATATATTTACATTTACTGAAAACCAGTAATCGATTCAGTGATTCGCGAAAATACAGCAAAACTATTTGCTGAACAGAGAACAGTAAATGAATGTTTGCTGGAATCCAGCAAAAGAATTGATATGGCAAAAAATTTACGTCAAGCTGTCATTAGTAAAACGCGCCAAATCGCTGTGCAGCTGGTACGGGATCACCGCTAAACCCCTGATAGCGAATATGGGACCATAGCTAAGTCCTTGTTGGGCTTGGAGATCGAAGCAATCTGCGACCGCGACCGCCAGTGAAAAAGTTTTACGTCAACATTTTCTTGTCATTTTCTTTTGAAACAGTTCTAGTTTAAGATAATCTCCTCTCCAAGCAAAAGTTCTTGTAATGCGTTAGTGGCCAAGCTCCTACCTCGAATGTTAAGTTTTTCATAATTGTAATTCATAATTGTTCAGTCATAGTTCATCGAAAAGAAGTTACCTACAACCAAACCTGGAAGTAGCAAATTCACCACCAAGTTCAGGAATGGATCGAAGGATAGGAAACAACAATAGTGTCAACAAATATCAACCCTGGTGGCAGCAACATCTCTGGCGGTCTCCAACAACAACAACTTAGGTGATGCGTCTGTGTATACGTGTGGATTGCACTACATGTACATGCAGTCTTCCCAATGCGTTAATCTTCTGGAAGGAATGCATGAATGGTGCTGGTACGGCACGGTGCGGTGGTAGTAGTAAGTTTTCATAGCAAGCATTGAACCGGCGTGAGTGGCTGGAGAAATACACTCAAAATATTTTTCACGTTATGATTACCGGAAAAGTTATGTGAATATTTTCCACTGTCATTTTCACGTAGATTTTACGTGATTGTCATTTGAGTTCATCATGATCTGGTGAGATGATTTATCCTGTGAATATTATTCAGTAGACATATGCGTTTCATGTGATTTTCACGTAGAATTTAACTACCGGCAAAGTGAAAAGCATTTAACGGATAGCTACTACGTTTTATAAAACGTATTAATTTCGATTGTGGTTTCCCAAATTCTTAAGAGAGAAATAAGATTTCAGAATTTTTTGAAATATGTTGCTGGATAAATCGCACGGGCATGCAAAATTTCCAATTCGAAAATGGATTGAACGACATAAAAACTGACAAATATTAAGACATTCACCGTCTATAATTACTGTTAGCTGCTACTGTTTATGTTCAGGTAACTCCTGGATCTTTGAACTGAATCTGTACAAAATCTGTAAGCTAAAGATTCCATGTCGAATTATGGTTTTTCCTAAATCTCACTCATTGGCAAGCCATCGATGAAATCAATTTTATGTTCAGAGACCGAATTACACAACAGCTTCGCCATTTTGAATCTTGTATATTTTCGCACGGAGAGTTCATTCTGTTTGACGTTGCCAAGTTCACGTAGATACTACGTGATAAAACATAGTATGCATGTGATTTTCACGTAGATGTTTGTCACATAAATCATGAAAACTGACAGAAAATGAATAAGTACAGGAAATTTCACGTAACAATAACGTGAAAAATATTTTGAGTGTAGGTTGTAAGTAGATAGGGTGACTAGGGTAAGCAACGTTTTTTTTGATTCCAGGAAACAAAAATAGTGAGTGATTCTATTTCTGTTTCACTATGTTACCTCGTTTTCGCATTTTTAATTTTCTTGCTTAATTATTTGATCTATATTCATTATGAACGTTATGTTGTTATTTAAGGCGACATCCATAAATTACGTAACGCAGAAAAGCTCAGTTCGCGGATCCGCACCCCCTCCCCTTATGTGTAACGAAACGTAACGCCAACACCTACCCTTCATTAAAAATTACGTAACGCTGTAGAAGAATTTGTTGGATAAAAATGCTTGTTTTTAGAGAATCTCCAGAGATTTTTTGTTCCGTAGCGCTGGTCTTACCCCCCTCCCCTGTGTAGCGGGTCGGAGCGCTCAGGGATACTACCCCTCCCCCTATGGATGCTACCTAAGCTAAACTATTTTTATTACGTTACATATGATATTGACTCCAATACAATAAATATAACATGCTATTAAATACGGGTCAATTTTTGATACAAATGTATCAAACGAATTGAAAGTCTGAAAATAATACTAAAATCTGTAAGATTCTAATATTATTTAGAGGCGGGGCTTACCGATTGGAAAATTACTCCGGAATGTACTGCAAGTACTCAGTCATTCTATAAAGGGTCTTTGGAAGATCGGTAGAGCTAACATCTTCTAGAACCCGAAACTAAGTTAGTTGCAGAAATGAAAGATAATTGCAACTGTCTTTTTTTCACTTTATTACTGCCAGACATTACTGAATAATTAGCAAATTTCATTTTGCTGAACAGATTGCTGGAAGCACAGCACACCAAAAATCAGCAAAATTTCGGTGGTTTCCAGCAATAAAAATTTGATGTGCCGACTTTTTGTTGTTTTTCTGGTATCTATCCGCATTCTCTAGAGCAGCATGAATCATATGACTTCACAAACAAATACATACAGGTAATGCAGAAATTCTGAGCTTTGGCAAATAAATGAATTAAACAACTTATATCTTCAAGATTTGTATTCACTGGCCCAATGGGCTGTGAAGCTCCCGTCTTATTTGTATAAATTATTGACACACTTCCATATCAATTGATGAGAAAGTTGATGACATAAAAAAGTTAGATATGTCAGCGAAAACAAGATAGTGAAGTCTACCGCTGAATTTTTCTAACTAATTAATATTGCAATTTTATTTTTCATGAGTTAGTTTCCGCTTGCCAATATTCGATCTAAACAGTGTAACCAGAAAACTTATATTTGTTTTTGAAATACAGTCAAATTTCGCTCGTTGGGCTATGTTTAGTTGGGCTACGTTTAAGAGGGGGGGGGGCTCCCGCTCGTTGGGTTATAGCCCAACTAAATCGAAGCCAAACATCATTTCTGATAACGTTGAATTTCGTTTGAGGGGTTTGTGGAAGCATTTTAACGCAGAAAGTAGAATTAATTCAAATAAAAACTAATGAAGCTGAGTATAAATGTAAACAAACAATATTTTAGCCAATTGTCAGAGAAACAATATAAGTTTTGTGGCTTAATAATGCAACGTAAAGCTATGCCTATTTTTGAAAGTATTTGAGAACACGTTATTATTGAGCACTCCTTTTTGGCTTTAAATGTGTGGCTTAAGTGAAACAAATTTCGAATTTGGCCCTATGCTGCGCTTGGCTCAGATTTTGACAGTTCGTTTGGCTCACAACATTCTCTCTATCTATTTCTCCATCTAAGTTTTGCTAGTGCAAATAGACTTGTGCGATATTTATACTGACAGTGGCAGCTTTTCAGTGGTTCCAGCTCGTATCAACTAGCTGGCATCTCTATCCGATTTGCTTTGCTTTATCGCAGCAAACATCGCAGCGGTTCTACGATGTGTGGGCTCCACTGACACTGACAGACAGCATAACATAGCGTATGAAAAGTGGCGGTGATCTCGTGTACACATTGAGATGTTAGCCTTTTGTAACATGGCGCGATGTCAGCTAGCTGGTCCGTATGCATAAAAGAATATCGATACCAATATCGCGGTTTACAGTATCGATACGGTCAAGTATCGGACGCTTGTGTATCGATTCAAAAAAACGAAATGTCGCCTCAAAAGTATCGATATTTCCGATACCGATACAATATCGCCCATTGCTAGCTCGAACATTTTTAAATGTATACAAGGATTCGCTATTTATACGATAATTTTAAAACTTGTATGATAGTGACTGCTGTTCAAATAAAATAAAAATTTATTGTATAGTTTGACAATGATGCTTTGGACTTTTTTTTTATTCTCGCTTGTTTTCCGTTGGTCTAGTTCCGCCATTGTTGTTGTGCCAATAACCGACGCGCGGGAGGCGACTCCATCCAGGACCCTAACTAACGACTCGTTGATTAACGGACCGGTTTTTTTTTTTTTTTTTTTTTTTTTTTTTAAGGGGGGATTTGTTAGTAGCTTAAGTATTTATGATAAATATTAGTAAATAATGAGTATGTGTGTCCAATCACAAATGGTGACTTCTCAACACTGTTAGAAATTTGTAATTTTAATTGTTAGGATTTGTTTGCTTTCGCAATTAGGACTTATCATTCGTAGGGATTTAAACCTACTTGTCAGAAAAGGGGAAGTAAACTTACAACTAACTTAATTGCTAACTTATTGGCTATAAAGGGAGCTTATCGTAGCAATTGAGGATTGCAACGATTTTTGTCGAAAATTATAAATAATTTTATTTGACATAGCTTCTAATGGTTCAACACCAGTAAGTCTATGTAATTCGAGTGTACCAAACCAAGGAGGACGCTTCAAAATCATTTTCAGAATTTTATTCTGAATCCTTTGGAGCGTTTTCTTCCTTGTTGAACAGCAACTTGACCAGATCGGTACAGCATAAAGTATTGCTGGTCTAAAAATTTGTTTGTAAATCAAAAGTTTGTTCTTCAAACAAAGTTTAGAATTCCTGTTAATGAGAGGATATAAACATCTCGTATATTTGATGCACTTGGCTTGTATACTCTCAATGTGCTCTTTGAAAATAAGTTTTTTATCATAAATTAGTCCCAAGTACTTAACCTTGTCGGACCAACTTAAAATAACCCCATTCATCTTGACAACGTGATTATTGTTTGGCTTGAGGAAAGAAGCCCTAGGTTTATGCGGAAAAATTATCATTTGAGTTTTAGAAGCATTGGGAGAGATTTTCCACTTTTGCAAGTAGGAAGAAAAAATATCTAAACTTTTCTGCAATCGACTGCATATGACACGAAGACTTTTTCCTTTTACGGAAATGCTTGTGTCATCGCAGAACAATGACTTTGTGCATCCTGGAGGCAAATCAGGAAGATCTGAAGTGAATATGTTGTACAGGACTGGACCCAAGACTGAACCTTGAGGCACACCTGCTCTGACAGGAAATCTATCAGATTTTGAATTCTGATAGACAACCTGCAGAGTTCGATCAGTAAGATAATTTTTTAAAATTTTGATAAGGAAAATTGGAAAATTAAAAGTTTGCAATTTCGCAATCAAACCTTTATGCCAAACACTGTCGAATGCTTTTTCTATGTCTAAAAGAGCAGCTCCAGTGGAATAACCTTCAGATTTGTTAGCTCGTATCATATTAGTAACTCTGAGCAATTGATGAGTTGTGGAATGCCCATGGCGAAATCCAAACTGTTCATTTGCAAAAATTGAATTTTCGTTGATGTGTGACATCACTCTGTTAAGAATAACTCTCTCAAACAGTTTACTTATTGAAGAAAGCAAACTGATTGGTCGATAACTTGAAACTTCAGCTGGGTTCTTATCCGGTTTTAAAATGGGAGTAATTTTTGCATTTTTCCATAATTTGGGAAAATATGCAATTTTGAAGCAGCAATTGAAAATTTTCACTAAAAAATCCATTGTGCTCTCAGGGAGATGTTTGATTAGTATATTAAAGATTCCATCGTCACCAGGTGCTTTCATATTTTTGAAATTTTTAATAATTGATTTAATCTCATTCAAGTTAGTTTCAATTATTTCTGCAGGTAAAAAATTCTGGGAAGAAATTAAATCAAATTGACGTGTGACTTCATTTTCAATTGGACTCACAAAATTCAAATTTGAGTTATGAACACTCTCAAACTGCTGAGCAAGTCTTTGAGCCTTTTGTTCATTGGATACAAGAAAACGTTCACCATCTTTTAAAACTGGAATAGGCTTTGAAGGTTTCTTAAGAATCTTCGACAACTTCCAAAATGGTTTTGAATATGGTTTCAATTTTTCAACTTTAGTCTCAAAATTTTGATTTCTCAGAAGAGTAAATCTATGTTTAATCTCTTTCTGTAAATCTTTATAAATAGTTTTAAAAACAGGGTCACGAGAACGTTGATATTGACGTCTGCGGACATTTTTCAAACGAATTAGAAGTTGAAGATTTTCGTCAATTATTGGTGAATCAAATTTCACTTGAGCCTTTGGAACAGAATAATTCCTGGCATCAACAATTGCACATTTTAATGCTTCCAAAGCGGAATCAATGTTCACTTCGTTTTGCAAATCAAGCTCATTATTGAAATTTCTCTCAATATAATTTTTGTATCTTTCCCAATTAGCTTTGTTATAATTAAAAACAGAGCTCATAGGGTTTAAAACTGATTCATGTGATAAAGAAAAAGTTATTGGAAGATGGTCAGAATCAAAGTCAGCATGTGTGATCAAATCACTACATACATGACTTTGATCTGTCAGCACCAAATCAATTGTTGAAGGGTTTCTTACAGAAGAAAAGCATGTAGGACTATTCGGAGACAAAATAGAATAGTATCCTGAAGAACAATCATTGAATAAAATTTTGCCATTGGAATTACTTTGAGAATTATTCCATGAACGATGTTTAGCGTTAAAATCGCCGATTATGAAAAATTTCGAACGATTTCTGGTGAGTTTTTGTAAATCACCTTTAAAATAATTTTTGAGCTCGCGTGTGCATTGAAATGGTAAATATGCTGCGGCAATAAATAAAATCCCAAGTTCAGTTTGAACTTCAATTCCCAAAGTTTCAATAACTTTCGTCTCAAGATGGGGAAGAGCACGATGTTTGATTCGGCGATGAATAACAATTGCAACTCCACCGCCGGAACCCTGAATCCTATCATATCTATGAACCACGTAATTGGGATCATATTTTAATTTTATGTTAGGTTTCAAAAATGTTTCAGTAATAATTGCAATATGCACATTATTTACTGTTAAAAAATTAAAAAGCTCATTCTCATTGGCCTTCAATGAGCGAGCATTCCAATTTAATATTTTAATTGTTTTATTTAAAATCATTGCTAAATTTTAAATTAGAAACAATTTTAATAGTAAAATTTGTGCCTATTTGAATGGCTTCAAACATTGATTTTGCCTGCAACATGGCGTTCATAAGATCGAACATTGCCTGTTGCAAAAAAGAAAGTTTACCTGCCGTAATAGGCCCCAGGCAGTTGATATTAGAAAAAATATTTTCGGCAGCAATATTAGCTGGAGTAATAGGTGTACAATTATTTTCTAGCGTGTTTTGCTTACCCATATTAACGGTCATTTTCGAACTACCAACACTAGGCGGTATAATGTTCGAACTACCTGTAACCTGTGCATAAGTTAAACGGGTATGCAAAGGAGTAGGTAAACTATGCGTCACTGGTACGCTTGGAGAATTTTGTTTTGAAGTTGGTTTTAATTGAGAAATTGAATTTTGTTTACCTTGCCTTGCCTTAACAATTGCTAAACGGACTGGGCATTGATAAAAATTTGACATATGGTTGCCGTTACAATTCGCACAGCGAAAATTTTTACTCTCTTTCACAGGACATGTGTCCTTTTTGTGAGAAGAGTCTCCACAATTAAGACATTTTTGGTCCATGTTACAGAATTTGGAACCATGGCCATAACGTTGGCAAGTACGGCATTGGGTGATATGCTTTTCACCTCCGCCATACTTCCTATAAGTTTCCCACTTTACACGCACATTATACAAAGCATGTGCTTTTTCAAAAAATTTTAAGTTGTTAACCTCATTGCGGTTAAAATGAATTAAATAATTAACAAGGGAAATTCCAGTTCTCTGACTGTTTTCGCCTCGTGATTTTTGTTTCATTAGAATTACTTGGGTAGGGGCTATGCCAAGTAATTCTGTTAAAGTAAGTTTGATCTCATCAACGGTTTGATCGTTGGTGAGACCTTTCAAGACAACCTTGAACGGCTTGGCGTTCTTGGTGTCATATGTAAAAAATTTGTACATCTTGTCAGTTAAATACTGAACAAGACGATCACGACCCTTTACTGAGTCGGCTAATAAGCGGCATTCACCTCTACGGCCAATTTGATAGGTAACTTTAACGTCAGAAACAAACGTTGAAAGTTCCTTTTTGAATATATTAAATTCAGAAGAAATAGTTACCACAATAGGTGGAACTTTCTCCTTTTTTAAAGATTTTATATTTTGTATAGTTTCATTATTGGTAACTTCCATTTCACCAGCTTCTTGCTCAGGCAAAATATCAAAAGGATTGTCACTACAGACACTCGATGTGTCAGAAAGAGATGCCTCTCTTTTCCTCCCCGCAGCGATGCGAGGTTTCTTTTTTCGTCCAGCCATTTCAGGTGATACGAAAAAAGTTAAAACAAATGTTAAATTCAAAAGTAGGTAGTCTTGAGAAAGACTGATGGGAAGTAACTTTCAGGTAGTCTTTAAAAGACACACTGACAAAACACAAACTTTGAAGCTATAGGCAGTCAAAGACCAGTCCACAAGCAACCGAAAAAACGTCTGATCTGTAGGACAGTTCAAGACGCACTGATTAACGGACCGGTGCCAACGGCTTTACTTCCTCATGCGATGGTTTTGAAGGTTTTTTGTGCAATTTCAACTGACCTTGATCAATCTCAGGTAGCTCACGGGCGATCGAATGTGCTATGCTATGCTATGCTATGAGAAGTTATTGAATTGTTACTTGTTTGGTACACATTGAATTGATTTGATTTAAGTGTGCATTGGCGTGATTTGGATCAAACTCATTGCCTAAATGTGTGCATTACAAGCTAAGGAACAAAAGTGTATCCTTTTTTGGCACAATCTCACCCCGGCAGACGGTATTTCTATTACAAATGAAAATACATAATGGTTTTTATTATATAATGGTTTGGTTTCCAATGTTCTTTTAATGTGTATGTGAACAAATGTTAATTTCCACATTTTACTGTATGGTAATGTTAATATATGTTTGAAATTATGGCACATTTAAGAGATACACAATTGTCGTCATAAACTAAGAAGCGCAGCAACGCGGGCCGGATATCAGCTTGTTAATCTTTATAAACGGGATGTTACTGAATTGTTGCACATTGCAGCTTTGCTATAGATCATCCAAAAGTTCGACTGATACGATTTGCACACTGAAAATACATTGCTACTCCCAGGCACAGTTTTGACGGTTCTTTGTGCAATTTCATCTTCTTGATAATCTTGATCAATCGCAGGCAACTCACGGGCGATTAAATATGCTACACTCAAAATATTTTTCACGTTATGATTACCGGAAAAGTTATGTGAATATTTTCCACTGTCATTTTCACGTAGATTTTACGTGATTGTCATTTGAGTTCATCATGATCTGGTGAGATGATTTATCCTGTGAATATTATTCAGTAGACATATGCGTTTCATGTGATTTTCACGTAGAATTTAACTACCGGCAAAGTGAAAAGCATTTGATTAACGGATAGCTACTACGTTTTATAAAACGTATTAATTTCGATTGTGGTTTCCCAAATTCTTAAGAGAGAAATTAGATTTCAGAATTTTTTGATATATGTTGCTAGATAAATCGCACGGGCATGCAAAATTTCCAATTCGAGAATGGATTGAACGACATAAAAACTGACAAATATTAAGACATTCACCGTCTATAATTACTGTTAGCTGCTACTGTTTATGTTCAGGTAACTCCTGGATCTTTGAACTGAATCTGTACAAAATCTGTAAGCTAAAGATTCCATGTCGAATTATGGTTTTTCCTAAATCTCACTCATTGGCAAGCCATCGATGAAATCAATTTTATGTTCAGAGACCGAATAACACAACAGCTTCGCCATTTTGATTATTGTATATTTTCGCACGGGGAGTTCATTCTGTTTGACGTTGCCAAGTTCACGTAGATACTACGTGATAAAACATAGTATGCATGTGATTTTCACGTAGATGTTATGTTTGTCACATAAATCATGAAAACTGACAGAAAATGAATAAGTACAGGAAATTTCACGTAACAATAACGTGAAAAATATTTTGAGTGTATGCTATGAGAAGTTACTGAATGTTACTTGTTTGTTACACATTGAAGATGGTATAACTTTCCTAAGAGCGGGCTCCATGCAACTTCACTAACGCAGGTCAATCACGGAGGGGCAAATATGATGTGTGCCGTCGTTAATGCTCGAGCCCAAGGTCAAAATTAAAATTCCATTTATGTATTATAAAAAACTAAGGTCTATAATAGGCATAACATACATTTTCGTATCAGGAATTTTGATTTTTGTTTTATAATATTGGCTTGTTCGCAAAAAGCAGTGTTTCGTACTATTTCAAAAACCCTAGGATGAAAAAGGTAAAGTCTCGTTCGAAATTAGCAAACTGAATATGTAACCACCCACCCACAAAACCCACTTCTGACTATGTACCAAGAAAAAATATTGTTTTTGGTATACTAGTGTTAGCATCACTAATTTACGATTTAGCATAATCAAATTTCTCGGTAGTCAAATGTCTATACTTGACTATGTTTTCGAATCAACCAGAATCCGTAAGAAAATCTCGAAAAAGGAATCAAAACTTAGGGATAACTCGTAAACTCTCCTGGAACAGTAATGATATAAAAATATACTGTGCATAATAGAAGCCACATCCAGATGTGACTATACCTAGCTATCTCTGCATTCTAGAATAAATGCACGAAGGTAATCTACAATGCAAAGACTGCGCAAAGCAACTTCGCTATTCAAATCGAAACTCGAAGATCGAAACACGGCCAGCAAGCACAATGCACCGAACCAATCCACCAGCTCGAACGGTTGTACTATAAAAAAGTTAAATTCCACAAATTGTGTATTTTAAAGGAAAACTATATATATGTACTGCATTTTATTATTAATTTAGATTTTTCTCCATTTTACCCCATTCAACCCAGCTTTTTACTGTACAAGCACCAAGCTGGCAGGAAGGCACTAAAATTCCTTCAATTTTGTTCCTCTAGATTTTTGCGATGCATAATGCAAACCTCTTTTCGACAGGATATTGTACCGGATCAGCTGTTGTTCTTTCACCATATCTCCTGGTACAGTAGCGTGCCAGAAAGTTCGAATGCATAGCAGAAACTCTAACTACATTCGAAACCGATAGTCAAAGCGTCGTACGTGGTGTTTGCTTTGATGCTTCTTGATCTTGATTCTGTGCTGTGGTGGCCATTAAGCTTCCAAAAGCGAAAGCGGATTATACTCTGTCCGGGATTTTGTGCTTCGAGTATGGTCAGTTCAACTAGTATGTACTTCAAAGAGAAATGTTCGCCGAGCCATTTAAGTTGAGAGGTGGATTAGCTGTGATGTGATATGGGAAATTGGCTTAATGCTTGTTTTCTATTCAAAGTTTTCTGTGTAGAGTTTTGGATGCTAAGCGAATAGAACGATGAATGAATTTTTTGAAATCCAATACGGATAACATCTTTAAATTTGTCCACAGGTTAAAATTCCATTACATTCAGAATCAATGTTACTGAGGGAGTGCAAAGTATCACGTAACAAGAGGCAAAAGTTGCACACCTCACATCTTGGGGATAGCGTTCGACTTATTTTCATGAAATAATTTACTTATAATGTCAATTCAAGCCAATATCGAAGCACCTGTGAAGGTCCACCTTAGCGTAAACTAAGCGGCACGTCGATACCCGGGTGGGCCAAAGCAGTTTTGTTTTCATATCTTAATTATACTCCTTTGCTGCCGGACCCGGGTGACCCAGCCTCCTAGGTTGTGTAGAACATGCACGTTCATAAAATACGCAATCAGCAGATTCTTATCTTTTGATTAACGTATCGATTTTGCTTCTCCTTTTTCTTCGCAGGTAAGTGCACAAAACGGATCACGCAGCGGCTAAATGAGCTTCCGAATATTACCTTTAAAACCTGTTCTGAGAGAAACAAGGGACTGCCCGTGAGTGACTCGCCCGTTCATGACTCGACATTTATTTAGCATAGCTGGTTGTGCGACACAACAGCTCTAACGTTCGAGTTGATTCATAAGGTTAAAATCTCTCGTTGCGATATAATTGTACACAAGAAAGGTTTGTTGGGTACCTGAAAAATGACACTAACTGACCATTAATTCATTTAAAACTAACTTCAACGTGGAGTCGTGAATTTTTGGTTACTATTGAGCACAATCATATGGAATCAACACAATTTAGTTCGAGACCTTGGACTTTGAGCACGGGTATCAGCTACTGGCACCTAGCACGACAGTGATGTAAAAGTAAGGCTAGCTTGAAGGTTTCGTGTGTATTTATGGTTATGGCATGGAAATATAACAAGCCCTCGTTAAATCACGATAAAGCAGAAAAAAGCAGCAATTGAATATTAAGTGAAAACGGATCAGTAATAGTAACACTAATACAATGCAGATAAACGTTTCACGTCAACAATGATTGCCAATGTTTTCGTTTATTTATAACTTCATTCTGGTATGATTTTATATTTTCGTGTATAATGTGCTTCCTACATGTTCTGTGGTCCCCGTGGCTCTGTGGTTAGTGATGTCGGTCGGCTAGCTCTCCCACACGGTTGTGATATCGGGTTCGATTCCCGATCGAGCCGAGGATCTTTTCAAGCTGGAAATTTTCTCGACTCAGCACTGGGGCACGGTGTATCGTTGTACTTATCCTACATATGCAAAATGTGCCAAAAACAATATCGATAACGAATTCTCTCAACTAAATCTAGTTGATCGAGACCGCTATTAGCCCCCAGGCTAAGCGTGAGATATTGTTTTACCTGTTCTGTAAGATTTGTTACAGTTAAATGTGCAATCTTTTCTAGTATATCAACACTACTACGCTTGAATCATACACAATTTCTCTAGGAATTGAAAACGATAGGACGGGGTTTGAAGACATTAAAAGTTAAAGTAATTTTGATAAAATGCCTTGAAATTATGTGATTCAATTGGATGGCAGCTGACTTTGGGTGTCATATTTAAATAAACTTGCCATTTTTTGCCTCTAGGCACGGTGTAAGACACTAATTGAACGAACTTTTCTTAATATGGAGTGAGTTAAGTTCACAATACTTATTATTGGAGGCGAGAATTTAGATTTTAAATGTGCTCTCCTAATGTGTAATTTCATACAAAATACTCTACTCTCTCTTCAGCAAACTTTTTATTTAATTAATTAATCCCAAAAGTTGACACCATAAACAAGAAACTGCTTTTCATCTTTCACTTGCAAAAAAAAATCTATGATTCGAAACAAAAGCTTGTAACTAAACTCCTCGTTATGTATCTTCATTATTAGCCTGAACACGGCAATTTTCATTTTTCATATCTTTGAGGACGAAAATCTTATATTAACAAGTATACAACCATACGTCAGTAACCAGCAGATGTGTTACACTCTCAAATTACCAAGAATCCAAAAGCTGTGAACGGAATTTTAAAAAAATATTTTAGAAATGTTTTGCAGCATTTCAAGTGATTTCACCAAATTCCCGATTTGATAGTTTAAGATAGATAAGTGTTTTTGGCTAAATGTATTGAGAATTGGTCCAGAATGAATTAAGTGTGTAGTAATCTGAAAATCTCTATGTGGGCCTGATTATTGGATAAACACAAAAAATATCCTTTAGAGAAAAAGCCTTACCAAACAACTGAGCAGGTAAATTTTGGATCTTGTTACACCTGCATAGTGTTATCAGTCGGTGCCAAGTACAAGGAGGTATTCATGTAGCGCCCGTGTACAAATATTCGGCTAGGTAAACACTCAACGCCATTGACGTGTATTGTAGGATACACAGTTTACGGTTTAGTATTTATTTACGAGCGCTACGCGAATACCCCTAACGAGTTTTGGCAACTTAACAAGATTATACGAGACTTGCGAAAGCATCATCCTTCTCTCCGCGTTAATTTATGTGCTCCGTAGGCACTCTGGCATACATTTAGGATAAATTTTGTACACACCTTAGTTTCGGCCCGAGCTAACTGAAAAGAAAAGTGTATGGGGGAATCATACTTACGTTTATTCGAGGCAGCCAGTATAGGATTCATATCAGTTCTGTTACCCTATACCGTGGAAAAATATTTTTTGAGTGAAACTAAAATAAAACTGCTCAGAGAAGCGTCAGATTTTAGGTTTGTTTTACGCTTTATGCGCTTGAGGCAGCTTTTCATAGCAACGATTGGATTACGTGAGTCTGTTAAATGCTCTAAGGAAACGGTAAAGAAAAGATGACCTTCAACTTGCAATGTAGTTCATCAATTATCATTAGGTGGCATCCGTTCGCGTGTCGCGCGTAAGGAAGGGCGGCGGGATTGTGATCATTTTTACGGTAGCAGGAAGAAGGGCATAAATTTGTGTGACGTCACATAAATAATTTCGAAAAACTGAAAAAAATGTCTGGAAAATTGTTTTACCAGTTTTTTCATTTACAATTTGCTTGCTATTTACAACTTGCTATTAAACAACCGCACTTAAACTCAATAGACGCGCATAAAATTTTACCAAAGTCCAAGATTTTTGGTGCCATGCAGTTTGTTCACTATGTCGAGATTTATAGTAGTTCCTTGATAATGAAGTTGAAACTGTCTCAAAACTAAGTGAAATTGCAACAACAACAACTTTGTTAAAATAATTACTGAACTTCTGAGTTTAAAACATTTTAATCAATATAATCTAGAATCCAGGGGAATTGTGTAGCTGTCTCCCCTACAACTTATCCTTCTTTCAATCCTATAAAAATCCCTTAGTGCGACATCCTCTTAACAAAACAAGTCTCTCTTATAATACAACTTGCCAGAAGGACGCCCAACGAAACTTTTTCAAGGAATTATGATTGGCGATATTTGGCAGCAGAAACGAAGTTCGGATAGTAGAAAGCGTGTAAGAGGAAGGGTAAAATCGTATTACACACAAGAACGGATAAATAATAAGCATGCCACTTTTCAATAGTAGTATTGCTAATAATAGTAGAGCGGGATACAGTAGACACCGGGACATATCTCACAATAGATCAACGATACTGGTCTCAGTGAGAAACTACATACAGGAAAACAATTACAATCAAATCTAGCAACTAGAAGCCCCAGAAGGAAGATCAATATCGCGAGGCGATGGAGGCACTGTACCGTGCAAATGACACACAAAAGCAACTGAATAGTTCCCGCAATCCGTCATATGCGTACAGGGACCTGGACTGCAACCTTGTCACGAACATGTGTGAGGAGAAAGCAGTACTTCGACGAGCATCTCAACGGCAGTGTAGCAGAGGGCGACGACAAGTAGATCTTGGTGTAGTGCAGATGAGGAGGATGAGGAGGAGGTCAAGTTCCAGCTCTTGACTTCCAGGATGTTGAAGAGAACATTAGTCGACTGAAAAACGACAATGTAGCAGAAGCTGACCACCTCCCTAGCGAACTGTTGAAACACGGTGGCGAAGCACTGGCTATGATGCTGCACTGGGTTATTGCCAAGATTTGAAAGTAAAAGATAGTATCGAAGGGTGACCAACTGGATTGCTGCCAACTGCAACTACCGTGCAATCACGCTGATTCTATCCTGTTGATTAACACCGTTTGCGAGGGAGTTCTCGCAATACCAGGCGGAATTCATGGATGTTCGAGCCACCACGGACCAAATATACGCGGTACGGCTGTTCATCGACTTCAAATCACACAATAAATCGAGATCAGCTATAGCAGATTATACACGAAAACGGTTTCTGGGTTAAGCTGACACGGTTGGTCAAGTAGGTGAAGTGCGTAGTTCGAGCTTTGAGGACCCTTCGAATCTCGAATCGGGTTAAGGCAAGGTGATGGACTATCGTGCTTGCTATTTAATATCGCTTTGGAAGGTATGATACGTAGGGTGGGTATCGTCAAGAGTGGCACGATAATCAGAAGGTTCATTCAGCTCTTTTACTTCGCCGATGGCATCGACATCGCAGCACGAAACGTTGAGAAGATAACGTGGACGTACATGACTGAAGGTTAAAGATTGACGAATTGCTTCGTACTTAGTCTACATGAGAAGAAGAGTTCCAGAGAAAGTATTATCAACCCGCCACCACGAATGCAAATTGGCGGTGATGAAATCGAGGTGGTAGACGAATTTGTGTTTGAGCTCATTCATGGCTGCCTATAGCAATACCAGCAGAGAAGTTCATCGACGCCTTATGCGGGAAATCGTGCCTACTTTGGACTCCGGAGGACGCTCAGCTCGAATAAAATTGGCCGCCATCTACAAAACACTGCTCAGACTGAAAGTCCGCGGCTTCGTATGAAAGTAAATCCAACGGCTTATTCAAGGCTCGATGTCGCAATGCATTCCGAACAAATTTGCGTTGGACACTCTCTAGTTTATTTATCCAAGCTGCTTGATAAGGCCACCATACAGTGCTGGCAAATTCTTATGTCGAACGACCCAGTACATAGTATAATGCTCTAGAGCAGAGTGGGTTTCGAGAACATCAATCACTGAACAAATTAAATAAATTTTGAAACTACTTGCAGTATTCGAGGCGTTTAGCGATCATTATAAAAGATGGAAAATAACATGGGCCAATTATCACTGCCTTGCGGAACTCCTGAATTATTTAAAAAAAAAGGCAGAATGACAAAATTCCATTCGTGTAAACAATTCTCTATGAACAAAATGTGATTGTATCCATTTACAAAAACTCGTACTGCAGCCAAGTTTCTCTGATTTGGACAAGAGAATGAAATGATGAACCGTAATGTTGCAAATTACAGACGTTAATATGTTTTAGTTAACTATTCGACTATGAAGCTCTGGTATTACTGGATATGGTCACTCTGTCATAATCTAATAGATATTGATCGTTTTTCTGATTCAGAATAAATTTACAAATCTATCATCAATCTGCGCCACATTGCGTAAATGTATTTTTTTTTTAGTATAGCATGTCTATTTGCGAGTAATAGGCACTTTCTGCATAACATTAACTTCATAATTTGAAATAGATTAAGTTTCTATGGTAAACAATCTACTCGATGACTTGTAACACATTATATATTCAGTGTTGACCCCAATTCGGTGAACTAATGAAATGTACCAAAATAGTTACATACTAACGCAGGCATGTCAGTGACATGCAACAACTGAAACCAGTCTCGAGGCATTCCCGCCAATATTTATATACAGCCATTAAATGCTTCATCGCGTAATGATAAATTGTTTTCCACTATACTGAGCTTGTTTCCGCCCCCAATGCTGCCGGAGAGGACAGAGGCGAAGGGATTGCATTAGTAGCATCACTGGCTGCCTGCCTGCATCAGCTATTGTGGTGAGAAATCAAGTGACAAGGACATGGACCATGGGGTTGCTATGGGTCTGGAATCAATGTCCGCTATAGTCAAGCGTGCATTTCGATTTCAAATAATCATTATCATTTATTTGCGTCATACCATGATGTGTCGTTTGCGATACGGTTTCTCTCCGTGGGTTTTTTTCCTATCATTTTCACTATCCTACGCTGGTACATTTTCGAGTTCTCTGGCATGTTAAAGCTACAAGTGACTATTGTGTTGATGGTCCCCAGTCTACAATCAGACGGATACAGAACTCATTAGCGTTACGAAAGGGGGGCTGTTACTGTAGTAAATATTAGCATTAATGAAATATTTTAAAGTTCTTTGTACGGAGAGAGATAATGTGAGATTACAGAATCTACTGTTTCAAAATCTTCACGAGACACGCTTCTGATTTCCTGATCCTTAGTTTGTAAACAAATTCCATTCACGTATTACAGTCTTTGCTCATGACAGTGGCGACCAGTGGCTGGCCAAAGTGGCTCGTTCCAGATCCGACGGAAGCAAACACAAAGAACTTGTATACGACAGAAAAACTATACAGTGAATGAAAGGTTGCATCTCATACGTGCGAGGAGTCGGATGACCCAGAAGCTCCTAGAATTGTCATCGAAATTCATTGGGAAAAAGTACACATTGATGGTCCACCCGTCTTTCTCTGGCTGGCACATAAGCTCTCTTCTTTTTTGCAGTTTCGGAATATGGCTCGATCGTAAAATTATTATCGAATCAAACACATTCAGCAGTGACCGCTGCAGCGATAGCAGAGAACCAAAACGACCTCTCGACAAGCAATCAGAAGAAGTAGAGCGAATATGTGTGTATACGTTACGTTATCCACTTGGTCGCGTTGCAGCAGCAGTGGGAACAACCGCGCCGTATCCTCATCCTTGTCATGCGGCGGCCAATGGCCAAAATCGATTCAGAATGACACGGTCCGGTGGGCAGCGATGAGTGTTTGTCGAAATGATGCACCAAATTTGTTGGTCAGCACCATCAATGTGTTCAAGTGGATGGTTAACCGGACATATTGATGTGGTATGGCAAACCGTAAAATTTAATGAAAAAAAAAAACAGACGGTCGTACATATTTGGCGACAGTGTGAAAACGACAGTACAACGGGCATGGCGATACAGTTACGATACAAATTTTTCTACGTGAGTAAGTAGCGCACGAAAACTTATTTGAACAACGATGAACGAGAATGGATATATATATCGCAACGGTTTTATAAAAATGTTTAACCAGTTTTTGAGTTTTTACAGTCTCCTCACAAAGAACTTTGAATTTTTGTAACTACTGTGAAAGTTTGTATTACTTCTTGCATTTTCCTACTGATAGATTTTAAAATCTGGAAAGTGCATGACCGTTAGCTCGATTTCCATCAAAACATGACTGTTGAGTTAAAAAAACAGTTTATGGTAACACCACTGTTCTGCCGTAATCTCGCAGACTGGCGTGTGCGACAGCGAGTAAAATTTTCAGTACGGAGCTTTTTCCAAGAACGTTTGTATACTAAGTGTTAGAACGAATTTTAACTATCTGATCTGTACATAATGCTTTAATATAATCACAAAACATAGCCGAACGTAAGATTTGTGGAAAAAGATTTATTAACTGACATCGTTTTGTTGTAGAAACAGCGATTTTTTTCACTGTTTCTACAACCGATTGACGTAGGTACATCCATCGTAGGGGAACTGCTCCATTATTCATCTCATTAAGCCGATATTAACGAAGAATGCACGGATTAAACACCAAATTTTCACGAAGTCATTGAATAAATAAACAAAATACGCTTACGTGCTCTTTTGGAATCGTTCAGCATTGTATATAAAGTAAACTTAGCAAGATTTATCCTGAATTTTGTAAAACAAACCATTTTTAACAACGCTTCCATATCCATCTCAAAACTTGAATCATTGCTCAATTATTCATCTCACGACGCCCCCATATTCATCACACTGATAATCAGTGTTGAAATAATCATGATAAAAAAAGTTCACTCACCGCTCAATGCCAAGAAAAATCGCCAGAGAACTTCGCACAAGAAGATCGTCAACGATATTTGATCTAAAAGTTCATGAAAACACAATACGAGAATTTGTTTCAGCTTGCATTGTGGAGGATATTTTTTGTCTCCATCTCACATGCGAGCGAAACGCAATCGGGATTCGAATCATTCGAGCATCGTATCGCCTTCGTGCATTTTCTGTTTCAAGAATAGGTAGCCTATTTCAACGAACGCACGAACTCATATTGATATTCGGTTTTGATATTTATCCGTTTCACTCAGCCGCTCGAGCGGGAATTTTGTTAGTAGTTGTTTGGAAGTCTTACAGGCTCGATGTACATTTCTGGCTGTGACTGCAATTGGATGCGAGCTTTGAAGCAATGGTTAAAAATCGAAACCAAAGTAAACGGATTAAAATCGTGAAAGCTTTAGAAGAGAATGATAACTCATCCCATTGAATTGCCGTGCGTAATCATGATTATGCACAAATCAATAAACTGGCACTTATCTACCATTGGAATTTGATTTCAAACAAAACTCAAATATGATCCTTTTTAATTTAACTTTTTAGGCGCTGTTGTTATAGCATATGTCTGTGTTTATAAACAGAAGGGCGAGTTCCGAATCGGAATATGTATAGCACCAAGGCTTTGCTTTGCTTTGTTATAGCGTATGAATGCTTTACTATTAAAAACACTTATCATTTTCATCTGTTCGATATATAATCAACCCTATCCCAGTGGAGAGAAATGACTTTCCAACTTGTATTACTTATTAGCTCAGTTTGGACTGTCATCTGCAACGACTGTAAAACCCTACATTAGAATCACCCATCAGCCCCAGTGCACTTGTCGTCAATGAAATGTATACAACCAGTCATCTGGTTGAAGAACGGGTGAAGATCGGGATGTTTCGTCGAACAATATCACGAATCATTTCATGATATTTCATCTACGATATTTGCTCTGGGTATATCATGAGCAAATGTGATGTAAAGAGATAGAGAGAAAGAACGATCTGATTCTATTCATATCGTGGCATCGGTGAGTTGCGCCGAATCAAGTTCATGATGTTTCATTTTCTCGCACCTCGAAGTTTAATCGGGATATATCAGCGTGTAAAACGAGCGACAAAAAGTTCGGAAGCGAAAACGTATCGCATTTGAAAATGATATTTCGCTGACAATTCCAACACTGCTGACGATCATGAATGAATCACATTATCATTAATGAACGTAGCCGCAGCCCGTCGTAGTAGATTACCTAGATATCCGCTGTAGTTATTTACGTGCAAAATTGGTCACCTAGGTAACCACTGCAGTGCTGTCCATTTATGTCAATTATGTCGGAATAATTCAACATTTTCAGTATGATTTTTTTTATATTAACAGAAACTGATTTGGCAACTTTTGATTTTCTTCAACGCAGTGCAAACAGATGAATATACATACAGTTGAAATTAAGGAATTGTAGAAGTTCATCCCATATATTTCTGCTAACTCAAGCTTGTTTTTGGAAATTTGAGGTGAACATTTCAAAGATTAAAGAATTCTTAGTGTAGTGAGTGATTTTGTTTCATGATTAAATGAAAAGTGGTCCGCTAGTGATGAAAAAAAAGTTTGGTTGGCTGCTGAACGAGTCCCGCTGTAGCCGTATAGAACAATGCGCGGATTTTGTTTTTTTTTTAGGTAGGTGATTGAATTAAATGAGTTTTCGAGTGCAGATGTCTGACTATAATATCAAATTAAAAGCTTTTAAGTGAGTTTTTGAGGATTCTACTTTATGAGAAATCTAAAGTGAACTAAGAAGAATCCATTCCATGGATTAGCAGATCGGTTTAGTTATAACATATGCGTTTTTTTCTCTAGTTTTCAATTGAGTTTTTATGTTGTATGAGATGAATATATGGGCTGAGATGAATAATGAAGCAGTTCCCCTATGTCTTTCTGAAGAAAATAAACTCATAGCCATCTGTGCAAAGTTTCACCCAAATCAAAAACAGTCGATCAATAACACTGAATTAGTTGCTTGAAATTCCTCATATATGCTTATCTGTTTAAAAAATAATATAGACCGCATAAAAAAGATCAGATCACGCTTCTAGGTGAATTAATTCGAATGTTAAGAAAACATCCCGACTTGTGCCTATTACTTTAGACCTAAAATATAGAAACTATGTGACCATCAAATTTATGCGATTACATGAGTGTATTCCCAAGACCCAAGTATCAGTTTACGAGCAAGGTCGCATCGCATGTAAGTTTCTATCTATATTAACCCCCGATACATTAACGTGTGCAGTTCCTCTTGGCGGATTTGGGAAAACCATGAAGCCCCAAACCGCATTGCTTAGTTACGAGTTAAACGATTTCGAGAGAAAAACTTTCGGGAAAATATACTTGGAATCATCTTGGGCGGCATCCATAAATTACGTACAGCACATAGGAGGGAGGCGGATACCCTTGAGCGTTACGAATTGTTACAAAGGAGAGGAAGAGGTTAGATCAGCGTTACGTAAGAAGAAATCTCCCTGAAGGCTATAATTTTACTGTAAAACCGAGCATTATGATTAAGCTAATTCTTCTACTGCGTTACGTAATTTTTATGACAGGTCGGAGATGACGTTACGTTTTGTTACAATATGTTTAGTAGTCAAAAGATTGTTTTTTTGTGTGTGTTTATGGATGTCACTTCATGCACTATTTGTAAAAACAGTAGGCTTGCTAAGGTTTTTTATTTCACTTTTCTCCTTCATTTCATCTCTTTAAGCGTTATGAGTCTAATTCATGATTTGAGCTGAACAATGATTCGGTTTGTTAACATTTTCCATAGGTCGGGTGTCAGCAAGTACATAATAATTTGTCTTGTGCGTTTTCCACACTTGGACTGCATATTGCTTGACAATGTTCATCGTCTGACGTATCAATTCTTTTAGTTATATCCATTCAATTCAAGACAATTTAAAATCGACCTTGTAACAGTGCAACAGGCAGGGCAGAGTCGGTGTTAACGGTGTTAACTGGCGCGGTTGTGCAGTAATTGGAGTTGTGATGCAATGGAATATAGAAAGGTACGGAAATGGTTTGAGTCTCGGGTTTAAAGGGCTTCTTTATTGTTAACAGTCATAACGTAGAAGTCAAAAAACAATGCCCAAAAACCAATGTTCGGTACATTTTTTCAAGAAATTTTCACAAGTTATGACAGTTTACGGCAGAAAATGCCTACCTGCGTCGTTAAACAATGCGGAACACAATTCCAAATGGCATTTTCTTGTTTTTGGAGATCTACGTCACAACCCCAACACATGCTTCTGTTTACCTCTTTTTCGTTACTAATACAGACAAATATCTACTTCTTCCTCACCTTTGTATACCTCATTGGTTGTGATGTTCGGTATGAATGACTAAAAGAAAACTAGACGACAGACTTTCCAAAAGTAGTATCAATTTTCTTTACTTGATATGACAGGACAAAGAATTACGGGAATAAAATTCGTGTAAATTGTTTTTATCGCTTACCTTACCTTTCAATTTGCATCTAGCTACACCACGCCTTTTCTATGCTCATTCAAAAATACTCCCGTTTCCTTTTAATACTGTCAATCTTTATCTTTATTCACCAGCTTCTTTTTATAAAATGCGTATACTATCTTTAAAAAAACAACTCCTTCTCTTACGTGGCCAAGTACAATTTCACATGTTTTCATCACAATTTACACCCTATCTGTTTGCTTTACTATATGGTACTGCCCCGCCAGTAATACATCCAGCGAAAGTGTGACCATTGAACTGCAACACCGTTGGTGGGAGCGAATGAGTATTTATCTACCTATACTGAGAACGGTTCTTTAACGACAGCACAATTCGCACTCATGCACGGTAACTTACGAACGCCTCTCTTCTCAACGGCCACGGTTGGATATTCACGTAGCAGCGAATAAAAATCGGTACGATCGTCACACTCGACAGCCAATGCTAGCCGTCCTAACGAATGTGTTTGTGTAATTGAACGTATGATCCTCTTAGAATTACTTTTCGTACTTTTAAAAGAAATCTGAACATGATGCAGCGCTCGCGAAACATACGATGAAAGTCGAAGTAAACAGACAGATCGAATTTGTTGATTGCATCATCGAGATGAAGGGTTGACACATACTGGGGCTTGATAGAGTGATGATTCAATGTATGAAAGTACAAAGTCAGCAGAACAAATAGTTTATAGCATGAAAACGTAGTGCTCATTCGATGCTCATAAAATGCCATAACACTACATTTAATGCTCCTTCATTTCTTTAAAAAAAAAAAAGTTCTATTCTGCTAGCTGGCAGAACAATATACTAAAATAGTGTTTATATTTTTAGCTAATAAACAGTTCTATAACGATCAAAATAATTTAGTACCTATTCATTGAATGCTCTTGAAAAAACTTGGTTTTTATGGTAATTTTTATTACTTTTCATGTTTTATTATTTTTAAATTTTTTGAAAATATGATTATAAACACACAGCTTCGATTTTAAAAATATTTTCTTCTAAAACTATCAGAAACCTGTTAATATCAATGAATGCCAATTGAATGCGTCCATACGCAGGTAGTTCTAATAAATTTGGAGCACCAGTTTTTTTTTTCAAGAGCGTTGAACGAGCATTACATTAAACAGTTGATTGCTAGTAAATACTGTTTTTGACCATTGTTCTGTTTTTTTTTTCGTTTTTCTCTCGTTTTCCTAAATTTTCCTAAACTTAATTATCATATTATTCATTATCGACAAGAGAGTCATAGAATTCCTTAAGCGTGGGAGGTGAAAATATCACCCTGAAAGTGTTTTATTCCGCCAGTTGGTGCTGAACGAGCTACGAAGTGCGAAGTGAGCTTCAGCACCAGTCGCCTTTACATACAGTGTTTTATTCAAGGCGCAAGGCAAGTGATTCTATTGAAAACATTAGTCATACTGATAAAAAACCACACGGTGCACATACAGACATCATAGACTGTAGCTTTGAATACGATAATGCTTTAGATTGTTGAAATTTTGATGGGAGATTTCAGCGCGTCGCCGCTGTATTGCAGATTCAGTGTAAGATATTTGATGGTCGTTCTGGTACAAAAATCAACAATGAATTTATTTGATTTCCTTTGAACACAAATCGAATTCCCTTAAAAGTACTTGAGAATCACAGTTGTCAACGATATATATATATATTCAAAATTTGGTATTATTAGCTATCTTCAACTGTAATGGTACATTCCCCACGCTTTCGACATGTATGACATGTATGTCCATATTCGCCAGGTACTTTTTCACCGTTTTACCGGTTGTAACGAACTCCCCCCAAGCGCACGCAGCGATGTAGCCACTTTTCCATCGGTCTCCCTTTTCAGCATTCTTTGAAGCCTTTTGTCGCACAGGGTCGTCGGCCGTCCAGAACCAGGCTTTCTTTCGATGCGTTGATTGATGCGTTCTCGTATATTTCTTGTTCGTAATTATAGTCAATAACTCGTTTATTACCTTCGAATATGACCTGGATGAACAAACCAAGTGTACTTTATCTATTCCAGTGGAGTAATGGAAAATAAATTTTGTAAAAAAGTAACCGTCATATATTGGAATTCCACAGACAATAGATATTCTCCGATTTTGTTTAAACTTTGTGGACTGGTTTCATTTCTGTAAAAAATTGAACACATACTTTTTTTGTTTTGCAGTACCTCTTACTAAATTAGAGTGGTTCCACAACCCGTCATTTTTCTTCACAGACGTAACTTTGAAAGTCAAAATTTCTGAACTGCTGAGCCAAAATTTGACCATGCTGAAAGAAAATGAATATTCGTTTTAGTAAACAGATCAAATAAGAATATACGAGCCAGACATGAATAAAACTGATATATCACATTTGAAACAAATCGGAATCTCTATTTCTAACAATAGCAAAAAAACAATGAAGAAACCTGAACCTCGAGATTTGCAGCCAAATCAACAAAAAATAGAAAACCTCGACCAATCGAGATAACGTGGAAAATATAATAAATATTATAAATAAACTTTTAGTCCGCGATTTTAATTCAAGCATATGCAAGCAGCGGCGAGAATTCGCACAAGCATGACAACTCGACACACCAAGTTTACGCAACATATGTAAACACTTATACGCATTGATTCTAGCGAAAAATCGAAATAAGTGTGAATAAATTTAAGACCAATTGTTTACTTTGACTGTTTTCTGGAAAAAAATAGCTGTTTTACGGAAATACTTTATTTGATACTGATCCTAGTAATTATCTTGTGAACAATACATCATAAGATTTCAATTAATGAATTTTAGTCAAACCTTTGAAACATAGGCCGCCCCTCTCACTGCACGGAACTGCAACGCATTGTTTTTATGGAAAACACGAGGCAGAAGTCAACAGGTGATTGCAGAACGGGAAAATCGAAAACATTCATTTTTATTTGCTTTTTAAGATCGAAATACGCAGGAACCGACTGGACGTCTCTGGGAAACGATAGGCAATGATGATGCTCAAATTAAACGTGTTTCTAACAAAGATTCGTTCAAACCTGCTAAGAAAATCAGAACCGGTCTGAACCTGTCTGTGAGTTCCCAAACATTCAGAGACGGCTTGTGGAGCCTAGATTCGGTTGTAAAAGCCCCAGGAAGGTTCCTATGCTCACACAAAACCATCCTCTAGCATGATTCAGTTCATACCATTACAATTGAACAGGGTCAGAAAACAGCATGAAATTGTAAAATAAGTTGTGCTCTGACGAAACGAAGGTAAACTTGATCGGTTCTGGTGGAAAAAAACTGGGTACGTCGCCCGATTGGCTGGATAGGAGGAGGTAATACCATGGTTTGGGAGTGCTTCTTCTTGCACAGAGTTGATTCCCTGTACTGGATTGACAAGATATTACCTTTACGCTCAGTTATTAGAAGATTTTTATAAAGCCTTGAAAAAGTATTGTATTTTCAGTCACTCGGTCTTTTGTGGAGACCAGTGATTGATGTCTAGAGCAAGGATGGTTAAAATCGTATCAGAGAATTATCATGAAAGAATCCCATTGGATTCTGATCACGCATAATACGCGATGTTTTGTATCGTTCTTGAGAAGAAAACCTAAATAAATTGCCGAAAGAATACTCCGTAAACTACATAGCCAGTGCACTGTATGCGAGATTATCGTCGCTCGTTATACGATGCTTCGATTGTCTCATTTGCTCCAATCGGTAATTCATTATCGTCTCTCAATCCGATCGAGCCGTGGAACTTCCAAATCTTTGGTTTAAATCATCTTGTGAGTGAGAGTGTCCCGATAACCGTAAAAATTGTATCGCAAACCAAAAACCCAGACAGGGAAGAAACTGCAAGCATCAGACAAACTAAATGGCAGCACAAACAGGGATACCAGATTTACAGAATTGTCTGTGAAATGCAGATTTTCAGAGTCCGTGGCCGATTTCGTGTTTTCAAATGACAATTATTTGTTGCAAATCTATTTATATTTGCGGATTTTTTTTCCAAAATGTGTGCAGGTTTTTGCTTGTTTAAAATGGTAGGAGGGTGGTATTCAAAACACGACCGCATGACGTTGACTACCGTATTATTATATTCCATGATTTTGAAACTATTTATAAAGATTTACTAAAAGAGATTAAACATAGATTTACTCTTCTGAGAAATCAAAATTTTGAGACTAAAGTTGAGAAATTGAAACCATATTCAAAACCCTTTTGGAAGCGGTCGAAGATTCTTAAGAAACCTTCAAAGCCTATTCCAGTTTTAAAAGATGGTGAACGTTTTCTTATATCCAATGAACAAAAGGCTCAAAGACTTGCTCAGCAGTTTGAGAGTGTTCATTACTCAAATTTGAATTTTGTGAGTCCAATTAAAAATGAAGTCACACGTCAATTTGATTTAATTTCTTCCAAGAATTTTTTACCTGCAGAAATAATTGAAACTAACTTGAATAAGATTGAATCAATTATAACAAATTTCAAAAATATGAAAGCAACTGGTGACGATGAAATCTTTAATATACTAATCAAACATTTCCCTGAGAGCACAATGGAATTTTTAGTGAAAATTTTCAATTGCTGCTTCAGAATTGCATATTTTCCCATATTATGGAAAAATGCAAAAATTACTCCAGTTTTAAAACCGGATAAGAATCCAGCTGAAGTTTCAAGTTATCGACCAATCAGTTTGCTTTCTTCAATAAGTAAACTGTTTGAGAGAATTATTCTTAACAGATTGATGTCACACATCAACGAAGATTCAATTTCTGCAAATGAACAGTTTGGATTTCGCCATGGGCATTCCACAACTTATCAATTGCTCAGAGTTACTAATATGATACGAGCTAACGAATCTGAAGGTTATTTCACTGGAGCTGCTCTTTTAGACATAGAAAAAGCATTCGACAGTGTATGGCATAAAGGTTTGATTGCGAAATTGCAAACTTTTAATTTTCCAATTTTCCTAACCAAAATTTAAAAAAATTATCTTACTGATCGAACTCTGCAGGTTGTTATCAGAATTCAAAATCTGATAGATTTACTGTCGGAGCAGGTGTGCCTCAAGGTTCAGTCTTGGGTCCAGTCCTGTACAACATATTCACTTCAGATCTTCCTGATTTGCCTCCATGATGCACAAAGTCATTGTTCTGCGATGACACAAGCATTTCCGTAAAAGGAAAAAGTTTTCGTGTCATATGCAGTAGATTGCAGAAAAGTTTAGATATTTTTTCTTCCTACTTGCAAAAGTGGAATATCTCTCCCAATGGTTCTTAAACTCAAATGATAATTTTTCCGCATAAGCCTAGGGCTTCTTTCCGCAAGCCAAACAATAATCACGTTGTCAAGATAAATGGGGTTATTTTAAGTTGATCTGACAAGGTTAAGTACTTGGGACTAATTCACGATACAAAACTCATTTTCAAAGAGCACATTGAGAGTATACAAGCCAAGTGCATCAAACATACGAGATGTTTATATCCTTTCATTCTAAACTTTGTTTAAAGAACAAACTTTTGATTTACAAACAAATTTTTAGACCAGCAATGCTTTATGCTGTACCGATCTGGTCAAGTTACTGTTCAACAAGGAAGAAAACGCTTCAAAGTATTCAGAACAAAATTCTGAAAATGATTTTGAAGCGTCCTTTGGTTTGGTACACTCGAATTACATAGACTTACTGGTGTTGAACCATTAGAAGCTATGTCAAATAAAATTATTAACAATTTTCGACAAAAATCGTTGCAATCCTCAATTGCTACGATAAGCTCTCTTTATAGCCAATAAGTTAGCAATTAAGTTAGTTATAAGTTTACTTCCCCCTTTCTGACAAGTAGGTTTAAATCCCTACGAACGATAAGTCCTAATTGCGAAAGCAAACAAATCCTAACAAATAAAATTACAAATTTTTAACAGTGTTGAGAAGTCACCATTTGTGTGTCCACATACTCATTACTTTCTTTATCATAAATACTTAAGCTACTAACAAATCCCCACCTTAAAAAAAATTAAAAAAAACATATTCCATTAAAACAAACAGTAGAGGGAATTGCAATGCTTCTTTTATAAAACTTCGAGGCATCAAAAGGTGCCAGTTGCCGATTATTATTGTTTACTGGTTAGTCCGTCCAGAATTCCAGCCATTTTAGTATTTTGCAGTAGCCACGTACTACTTACAGCCACCAGCATTACGGGTGAAACTGGCACGAGATGACCGGTACTATTTTGTCTTTCCTCCTTTTAGCTGCTAACACCTAGCGTCCGTATGTAACCGGTACGGTTTACTAATGAAACTGATGGGGTGAAATGTTCGAACGGTACCTTTTATACCAAGGCTTCGTCAGTTAGTTAGAAAGAAGAAGGGGCTAAGCAGAAAATGGAATGACAAGGAACGTAAATAAGCATGGGAAACAGAAAGTGACAAAAACAATAACAACAAAGTCAGATCGATTGTACCCGTTAGTGTCGACTGTGCTTGGGAAGAGAGGCTGCGCGGTATGATTCAGACAATCGATATTAATCACCAATTTTTCAATAGTGTATCTCAAACAATAGTTTGTTTTTGTTACATTAATTAAACCGTAAAAGAATTTCTGATCGATTGATGCCAAAACCTCGAAAACCTGATTATAAATGACTGAAAAATTAGCGCTCAAAACCTGACCACTTTTCCCTGCTTTTCCCTGGTTGAATTACTAGATTTTCAAATTCAGGCGCCTAACTTCGATATAGACGTTAGTCAACGTCGAAAAACTTCGATATCGGCCAACAAACATCAGTGAACAAACCTTCGATGCAAATAAAACCGACGAACAAAGAAACATTGAGTTGACATTGACAACAGCAAGCAACATTTTGTTAAACGACGAAAAACCTATTTTACTGTCAACACTTGCGACTCAGAAAGAGATAATTGTTTAAGCGATCGCAATCACTTCTCTTTTCCGATAATTATCGTCTCGCGATTCTTCTCTCTTGTGTTGACACTTAGATTCTATCAACCAAGAGTGAATCATCGGTTTGTTGAGCAATCGGAAATTCGATATCTGAGAGAGAATGAATTATCTCAGCAAATCTCCGAATTAGGGTTTGCAATATTCCCGGGAAACGGGAATGAAAACTCGAATTTCCCGGGAATTCCCGGGAACCGGGAACTAACAAATTCTTTAGCAGAATGACATTTTAAATGGAATTCATCAGTAAAAGGTAACAAAAAATTGTTTAAAATTTCATTCTCAATCCGCATGAAAAACAAAAAAAAAAAAACAAATGAAATACCAAACATTTTCAAGTTAACATAAAAAATTCGTGATCGATTTTTGTAGCATATATTTGCAGAAGAGGAGAATCAGGGTATTCATGTCGCCAAACAGGCGCTTCAGATCCGCTGACGATTTTCCGTTAAGCTCAAAAATTTTATTTCCTTCTGTAAAACTTTGCTCAAGTCTGCTGAATCACCGCTGATGTTTGAATGAATGGATACGTTGTGGCTGCGTTTGCGGCAATTTGACAGCTAGCCCATACATTTTCTGTCAAATTAACGTCAACGCAACGCAAACGTATCTATTGTGTTTGGGCTCTTAGGCAGGCATTGGACGCGAAAAATATTTGCTATATTCGGTACGGACTTTTTGGGCAAAATGTTTTTTATACTACAGTGAATATTTACTGTTTACTTGAGCGGTAGCAAACCTATTCGCTTTTTTTTTATTTAAATATATTTGCTATGCCATTGTGATTTATTTTGAATAAACTGCGTCTCAAATCTAGTTTTCATTGACAGAGCAACATTTCAAACCCTTTTGGAGTTTATATCATTATTGATTAGAACGTAAGATTCAAAGGAAGATTTTTGGTTAATTAACTACGTTATTTCGTTATTTCGCCGTTCGGTGGTTTTCTGTGACCGAGACAAACCGGAAGGATCGATTTGAAGGCTTACTAATTAACATGCAAAAATGATTTTCACGTTTAAATACTATACTTTAAGTTACTTTAAGTTTTATTAAATGATTTATTTGAGGTCGCAACAGTTTGACGTATTTAATTTAATCGCAATAATGCATAAAAACTATAGTGAATCATACTAAATTTTTCGCTGAACTCGGGAATCCCGGGATCCCGGGAATCAATATTTCTGTTCCCGGGATCCGGGAATCCCGAGAAAAGCTATTTCCCGGGAAATCGTTCCCGGGATTGCAAACCCTACTCCGAATTGGTTCACTCGGACTGGCATATCGTACAATAAATGTTAGAACCGACTGAGAGAAAAAGTTGACTCACACGCTGAAAAATATCGAATGTTTATCGCCGATTTTATCGCAGATCACCATCCTTGGTCTAGAGACCGTAACCTGATATTCGAAGCCATTTTCGAAAGCAAGATGCCGATTTTGTCAGTTTTTGTAAAGGCTCTTATTTTGAAATGCAACATGATGACTTCAGAGTTTTTAAAATCTGCGTAGACACCTCTCAGCTGGTGTCAAGGTACGATGGTCTAGTAAAATAGTCGTCGCACAGTGGGACCAAATCGAGAAACGGACGGCCAAACTATTTTTTCATGTCTTCTAGAAAGTAACTTCGTTTACTGCTGTCCTTCATACGCTTCAATGACATTCGTTACAACTTTCGCCGTACAGAGGGCGGCACATCTAACTTTTGAACGTGACTTGCTAGACAAATAGTTCCTTCTGCAAAGTTGTGTAGAATTTTATTACAAAACTTTTATAAACCTCAAACCTCTATGAATTAAGTTTTCAGAGCTACAAGACTTTTGTTTACAAGGTTTTATAAAAGCAGTTTTCATTCATATAATTAACTCAAATATTGGCTGTTTAAAATTAAAAAGAACGCGGAAAATGAAGATGAACAACTCTTACTGATATATTGGTTATTATATACGTTCTTTATAAAAAAAAATAAAAAAATGTTTTCAAATGCTTTTTATTGGAGGTGAAACTCGAAAAGGCGCAAAGGAATCCAAGCTTGCATGTAGCCAGCCGATAAAGTACCTTTCTGACTATTCCGACTTCCTAGAAGACATGAATAACATAGGACTTGAAAAAATACTTTTGCTGTCCGTTTCTCGATTTGGCCCCAATGTGCGTCGATGTCCGATCATGTTTCCGGGTTCCTGGACAAACTTATGCGATTAATCAGAGCAACGATGTGTATACAGTGTGGGTTTCAGGGACGCTCTCAATTTTTTTCGAAAGGCCTTTCATGTCTGCTGTTCAAAATTGCCATGGGAGGAGTTATTAGAAGAGCGTAAAAAGACATTAGTGTTACGATCTTCAGGAAGTCCGGCCAGTTACTTGGCTTCGCCGCCGGCATTGACATTTTGGCACGTAATTTCGATACGTTGACGGAAACGTACAGCGAACTTATGAATGAGAGGTAGAGAACCAGCGTGCTCTTGGGGTTTTCGAACGGGAGGTGCGTACGATCTATGGTGGGGTGCAGGTGGAAGATGGGCTGAGGACACGACAGATGGAAACAACGAATGAACCACGAATTGCATCAGTAGCCGAGGGACCCACTATAGTAGGAAGGCTGCGGTGAGCTGGACATGTCGTAAGGATTTCCGACGAATACCAATGGATCTGGATAACAACCCAACAGAAACGCAGCATCGTGACGCGCAACGTGCACGGTGGATTGACCAAGTTGAAGGAGATGTACAGAGACAGCGGCAACAAGCTGCCATGGATCGAGTACAATGGCGTCGACTCTTAGATACAGCAAAGGCCACATAGGCCTTCTTCTTATTAGTGAGGGTAGGCTCAGAACCATGAGAACACCTGACACTAAAAAAGTTTCTATGCTAAAGATTTATTATCGATTTTGTCGTAAGCAGAGAGACGCTTAGATCCTGGAACATCATGTATAGGTTGATAAGCATGGTGCAGGCAAACTTTACGCAACGTTCGCATGAAATACTTAAAAAACGATCCTTACTTCATGTAAATCGACTTTTGTAAAGATGATTAGACTTTCGAGTGGGGCCCAATCAAAGTTGCATATTCAATTTTAGGGTGCTTTTTCGCCGCGTGCCGATAGCTCGCTCCACAAGTACAATTTAGAGAAACGGTGTATGACAAACTTGTAGTCCCTAAGTAGTACTACAAGTTTGTTGTATGGTGCCATTCTAATTCTTATGACTAAATTTGAGGATCCATATTCAGTGCAATATTCAGTCAATTTTCGCAGTGAATATCATAATATTGGCAGACTGAATATAGCACTGAATATGGGCTCTAATACTTTAGGCGTAAGAGTTAGAGCATTACTTTTTTGGACAAAATTGTAGCATTACTTGAGCACTGCAAGTTTGTCGTACATCATGTTTCGATTTTTTTTTTTTGTGGAGCGAGCTTCCAGCACACGGCCAATTGAATTGAATTGACACCACATAATTAAACATGCACCTTTTTTGAATTCAGAGTAAGACACAAAAAATATAGAAATCAAAAACGACAACACTTGAATAATACATAAAAAATATGCCTTTTAAGATTTTTAACAAAACTCCGATCTGAAGACAACATTCTTCAGTTGAACGAAGTTTATAATCCTGTTCCGCTTACGCACTGGTCTCGAAAGAGATGATTCTAATAACCATCTTTTGCTGTTGAACAAACAAATCCAAAGCAATTGCTGTCCGTGACATGGCTAAGCGTGTAAACTATGTGGAAAAGACTGCATTTCCGTTTAGCAACCGAATTCAGTAGCCGACATGACTGCCGCCTGCCAAATAATAAATGAACGGAACAAGGATGTCATTTGCGATAAGGCTGAAAAACTGGAACAGGAAACAAACGGTCACTCTGTGAGCAGAAAGTGGAAGAAAAACAATCATTTATCACCGACACACCTCTCCAGCTGATGATGGCTGCCATAATGTCCGGCGCTTCGCAGTGGATACGACGTTTATCTGCATGCATGTATGTGTGTGAGGTTAGTGGTAAGTGGTGAGGGTGTGATACTTGGACTGCCCCAACTCCCATAAAACTTAGTATTTGGACCGCAAACTTGGTTAGCCAAACGATCATTGGCATTGTCACCAGCAAGCCAGTCAAAATGGTGTCATCCGAAGGAGGAAAAAATCCGGAAAAAACATACCATCCAGAAACGATTTGCATTGTTCTTTTCGAAAAGTTTTCCTCTAAATTTTATTTATGGCGCAAAACGTTAGATTGCTTTCGTTTATAGCAATAGAAAACGGATGGCAGAAGCTAATTTTTTACTATGTAATGTAGGATAAATCACATCGCAGTATATCCTGCAACTTCCCATTTGCACATTATTGAAAGAAGACTATTTTAAAGCGACAATAGTGCAATAAAAACATAAAGAAAGCACACGCATTTTTCTACTTTTAGAAAAACAAAGCAAAAAAACATTCTACCAGCGGAAAAAGATTTACCGGCTAAACTTTGCTAATAAAAATCGTATCGGAGAAGATCTAGTCTCTTGGATGCAGATTTTCTCTGCAAGCATGAACAGAAATAAACTTTTTCTCACCGCATTTTCGTTTTAGCCGGATTTTTTTTGCATTTCCGGGCGAAGCTCCTTTACGCTGAAAACCGACGACGAAGACGATGCCAGGGTTGGGACATTCTTTGTCTCAGACGGAATCTGTTTGTGATGCGAAGGCGAATAAATCTACGGGAGCTGATAGTGCTGTGTACTAGTATATATAGGGTATATCTTTGGCAAAATTTCGTTTGAAAGCCAACGGAAATTACATTTATCGGCAAATATAACTCCCATAAGTACTAAACAAAATTGAAGAAAATATCTTAATACCTTTCTGCCCATAATTCAGAAATTGGCTAATATGCCATAGGCATCAAATCGAGAAAAACGCATTTTAAAGTTTTTATGTCGGTAGAACATATTTTGACTATCCATGACAACTTTTTTATTGAGTATATCACCCTTCATATATGCTGGACCCTGCCGTTGAGTTGGAACAGAGAAGTCTGCAGGAAAATTCCATTCGCCACGTATTTTTAGCGCAGTAGCCGCTTTTTCAATTATAAACGAATGGTCAGTTGACAAACCGGTGTGCAATTTGGCTAATATCCATACGATGTGAATTATATCGTGCTCGTTTGTGACGAAAGTGGTTTTAAATTTAATGAAACAAAACGGAAGCGCAAGTGAGGATGAAAAAGACGACGAGACAATTGTTTCGTGCAACAATATAACAATATAACGAAAATATTATCATTCATAATAATCTCACAATCCACTTTCCTATTTTTCTCATCAAATCCAAAATAAAATCTGAATCTTTTCTTTAATATTACTTCAAATCGAATAGCTAAATAGCATTTTCAAGAATGTAAAGATTTATGACAGAAGGAAACAGTCACACGTTTTGATCATTGGGTTTCGCAGCACAACAAATAAATGCTTGTTGCATATTCTTCGTTCAAATATTCTTTGTTCGAATAGTTTTCGTAAAAACGGTTTTTAAAATTTGAGGTAAGGGCCTTACGATCGCTTACCTGTCGCCAGTAACCACCAGGCTATAACACACTTTCGAAAGTTAGACGAAACAAAGTACAGTAATAAAACACTGGGTCGTGAACATGACACAGGTAGAAACATATTGGATATTAGCCAACTTCTCAATTATTTTGGATATTAGCCAAAATTGTTTCACATTTGCTGCCTTCCCAAATGCATTTTTTGACAATCGGCTTCCGTAGGGACCTAGTTTAGGGTGTTTACCATCACGAGAAACTGTTTTCTCGTTTTTGGTAAAAATGGCATATTAGCCAATTTTTGAATTATGGGCAGCTTTGTATTTCGCACTTTTTGTAGATAATGTGATTGAAGAAATAGGGTTTTATTAAAAACAATTGAAAATGAACTTTCAATCGAATCTATGTCTATGGTTCATTTGTCTATCTCGCATTTTTACTTATATTTCATCATGAATCGCTTCGAAATTGCTCACACAAGTTGTTGCTCATAACCGCACTTATCTATAAAAAGTCGTGCCCTGCTTTATTTCCAAAAAGGCAATTTCAGCGTCAATATCATGCCCACATTGCGCCATGAACCCTAGTTTATGGCTTACGCAGCATAAATCCTTTCAAAAAACGAAACACACACTTGGCTCCACATTTGGCGCTCTGAAGACTTCACACGCTAGCCGGCAAATCTAAATTTAAATCGAAAACAGAACAAGTATAAATAAAGGATAATGGAATTAATCCCCCTAGTGTTCGGTGGAGACTTTTCGCAAACAAGTAATGAAAATACTATGGATGCGATGTTGTCTGATAAAACTTTGTCACTTTAAATGTTAAAATGGAGCGTAACCGTTATCAAACCTCATCCCGCGAACACACAAAAATCACATTTTCTTTGTTTACAAAAGCCACATGTGTATCTCTTACACACGATTTCTAACGATTAAAAACTTATTGATTACTTAGCTTTTTCTGTGTAAAAAACCAAAACTCGATTAGTCATAAAAAAAGATATCTGTTCGATGGCTTTGTTATGCGTAGCTTGCCCGATTGTGGCAGATCGGCGGCTGGCATACGAAGCTGGTGATTGCCGCTAGAGCAAATGGGTTATTGCGATCCAGTCGCTCCCAGAATATCAAAACGTACCCTTCTGCTATATTGTTTGTTTTTTTTTTTTGCCCGATGATTTACCGCACGGATCACGATTTGAGGCCAAGCGCGTTTACGAGGGAAACAACATCCTTGATACACCTCTTACCAGGCCACCCGGTTCGAAAGATCTTCCTGTTTAACTTTAGGCTCATTTTCTAGACTTTTAATCTATACGTTGTCACGTCCCAACGCAAGTCTAGTGTGGGGTGAGAAAAAAGCCTAACAATATCGGAAACGGAAAGTTAAAAGCGGCCGGCTCCGTTCTAAATCTATTTTGTGACACAACGGGTGTCACTCCGAAATATTCGTTTTAAGTGTTTTATTATAAGACGACTTGAAAGGGAATGATAAATTAGTTTTGAAGCTTGCGAAATTTTATTCGTTTTCTGAAGAGGGTTTAATTTGCTTGTATGTGAGCACATTGGAATTTGGAGTTTCATTCGTGTGTATTATAAATGTAGATGGAGTCTATAGTTATGATATAAACTTGTTTAATTGAATTTTTCGCAGCTTTTTGACAACAAATAATACTTTTGTCAATTTAAAAGTGAATTTTTCTGAATAGTTTACTCAAATTTTAATTCTCGTAAATGAAGCTTCGCTGTTGACTTATGATTTGCACCATAATTCTAACAATCTGTTGCAATTTTGTTTTATACCCCTGAACGAAATTTATAAACATTATTTGTTTATAATTGAAACTGATAAACTGTCGTTCTATTTAGACTTTTGTCACCCCATTCCCTTTTCCCCTTGTACTAATATAAATCGTAGTCCTACTGATAAACGTAGCAAAACTCAAGGTTTAAATAATAAATTTGATATGCATACTTCACAATTTTAGGTTCATTTTCTAGACTTTTAATCTATACTTTGTCACGTCGCATGTCTAACGTGGGATGAGAAAAAAGCCTAACAACATTGTAAAGTTGAAAGCGACCGGCTCAATTCTGAATCTGTTTTGTGATATAGCGGTGGCACTTCGAAATGTTCGTTTGGAGTGTTTTGTTATAGAGCGCTTGGAAAGGAATGATAAATTAGTTTCGAAGCTTACGAGATTTCATTCGTTTTCTGAAGAGGATCAAGTCTGCTTGTGTGTGAGCACATTATAGCATTGGAATCTAGAATCTCATCCATGCGTATTATAATTATAGGCATTCGCAGTTCTTTGACAACCATAATGATTTTTCCGGAAGTATATCACAACAATTTCTTTACTTACTAAACAACGATTCAAATTCAAAATAGTTGTACCTAACGTACCGCAAGTTTTTTTGCTAAGCATTTCGGAAATCAGTACCAACGTTGTTAGCTTACATACCATATCAGTTTCGTCTATACTATCTATAAATATACCGCAATTTTGGATCGTATGATTCCAGTTTCAGTTATCAGGGTCTCGCTGCATTGTTCACATTCCATGGAGAAAGGATACACGTTATCCAATAGAGACGTGCTGCGAAACCGCAAGTGGTCTCGTACCTACCGGTAAAATAATCAACAATTTCCTTCTATGTTAACACCAACTGAGCGTACGGCCAAAAAATGTTGACGTTGCGACATGTCTCTCCGCCTTGAGAGAAGAATGTGATTAGACTAGCGTTGGGATAGCAAATAGGAGCGTATAAGCTTATACCGATTTGGTTTGCCTGCTGTGATGTTGATTGTTGGTAGCCTCCCTATAGAGCGAACATAGAGATATGTATATTTCTGAAAGAAATAATCAATGTGTCTGTTTAAATTACCGTATCAAAAAGATGTTTTTTTATTCCGTTTTCGTTGAAAAAATGACTCAATTTCAACAAACCCAATAGACAAATAGTTTGCATTTGCTTCAATTTGATTATTATGTAACAATCGATTTCAATCGAGAAAATCATTTTTTTTATTTTAATAGAATGGCATTTGAAATTTCATTTCTAGTATCTGTATTGTATTAAAAACTATGTGTTAAATGATTTTGAATATTCAAAAACCAATCTACATTCTAACTATTTAGCTATTTTTACTTTTGATGATACAACCCATTGTCCTGCCTTGAACAATAATAGAGATGGGTTAAAAGTTAAGCTGTTCCGTGATAAAATACGTACACGCAAAATTTTCACTTGTTACTTCGATAGTAATGACTAAAAATTTTTCTTCTGGTAACAAAATTGTTACCAAAAAGCAATAACATACATCTCTCTACATATGTTTTGATAGTACAAAACTTGTGCCAATCTAGAAAACCTATATTCGCACCTGTGGCAACTCTGGTCACAAGATATTATATCTTTTTATTTCCAAATTTCCAATTAGACATTTGATACAAGAAAGTAACGGGAGAGATCCTGTGTATGTGTTAATAAGGGAGACAGAACATCGATACAAATGCAGCCGGTGAAGTCTCGCTAACACATGCATTGAGGTTCTTGGTTATATGTTCCCTTGCAGAAACGCCCACAAAACACAAAAAATAATAAAATGTTGCTCAAAAGTAACAAAATTTTTTCCGTTTTTGATGGGTGTGGCACCGACCCAATAACAATATGGTTATACAAAAATATATTTTAAATACGAGTCCGCTTTGACAAGCGGGTAGTCGTGAGTTCGAATCTTAGTAGAATCCACCCCATTCAATGTCAACGGACTTAAGCATGGGTTTATTATCAGGCTCTCCTCACTAACCGTTACTTCAAGCTGAATTCTCAAACCTTGACAAATAGCTCTTGATAAAAATAACTCTCTCTTATAACAAAACTGGTCCGAGGGGCGTTGAACTGAAACCTGTCCAGGGAATGGAAGTTGGCAATAGTATTGATCGGAGGCAGCGAGGCGAGTATATTCCTTAGACTGTAGACTGATGACTATTACTTCCACTCAGATTGCTTGTGGAACAATAGCCTGACAGTCATCATTGCTGGCCACGCTCATCTTTACCGTAGCTCGAAGATAGTAGAAAGGATTTTGATTATGCGGTTACTTATTTAGTAAGAGGCCACTGACTAGGCGACACTCTCGTACGTACTACGGGATTGTAGGAAATTGGGGGATAAGATAGGATTCGCATCGAGCAAACGATTGTTAAGTCCATTTAGCGATATCCAAGTTGCACCACGAGGAGACCTAATTCTAATTCGTGAAAAACGCTTAAATTCAAAACTCAAGAAAAAAAACAGAAAGTTCAATTATTTTAAACATTCTGTATTGTTGAAAAAATTCGAAAAAAAAAAACGGTTTCCGCGATGTAAATTTACTGGCCAAGTACACAGCGTCTCCATTGGTTTAGTTGAAAAGGGGACGCATAGAAATTTTCAATTGTGACAAAACACATTATTCACTTGTACTATATATCTGATTTTATATACTAAAACAAGTCTTGAGATAACTTTTTTTTTTTCAAATACATTTTGAATCGGAGAAATTTGTAATGAATACCTATCAGTGTTTATTTTTCGATCTGATGATAAAATACTAGGAACGATACATGCAGTGAAATGTAATAAAATATTGATACGATTCTCCTTGAAATTATATTAAAAAATTAACAGTGATCTATACAAAATAATTCTTTTTTGTTCGCTTTCGTTTCATTTTCAGTTAAATTTTGCTGGCGCTAAACAGGCCACAAAACACGTACTCACTTGACCACGAGCACCAGAACATTGCAGCTTCATTGCATGAAACAGAAAAGAAACCTAAAAATACAAAAGGAGACTCGAGGGTAGTGAGCGTAAAAAGGAAGGGCGAAATTCATACACCTTACACCAATTATAATAATCATTTACTTCCTTTCAATAGTAATATTGCTAATAATAGAAGTGCGAAATACAACTAACATCCTTGCGATATCACAAAAGATCAATGTTTCTGGTCGCAGTGATGAGTCCATACAGGAATATAAGGCTTATGTTTTTCCGCTTTCCAAACAAGTTTCAAAAGGCTCCACTAGTTGCAAAGATCCAAAATAGTACCTAGCTCCGTACTCCGGGCAATAGTAGCTAGCTCCGAAAGCCTTTATCTTCTCAACCTTAGTTACCCTCGATGTATCTAAACTCTAACTGTCGTCTGTGTCGAATCCAGAATACGCCTTAACGAAACTCCATATTGGGCTGCTCCTTTCTAGTCACGCATTGCACCCGCTACTACGTCTGCCTTGAAGTTGTCGGCTTCCATTCGGATTTCTGATGAATATTATCTTTGCTGGTTGCTCATTCACTCTACGTGCTCGTGTATTGTGTGGATCTTAAGACTGCAGAACCTAAGCTGTCTACGCGATCCGTGAGAAACCCTGTTTGCTGCCGCAATTTGTCTCTTGTTACAATTAAACTAAAGCAGGTATTAGACGAAGCAAATATTTGCTATTTTTCAATACAGATGTTATTTTGTGCAAATAAAAATAGTACCAAAAATAGCAAATATTTGCTTCGTCTAATACCTGCTTAAGACAGACAAGTTCATCAACCACTTCGAAAGTATCCCCATTCATCACCACAGCCCATAGACTACCACGCTCTCTGCCTGCTACCATTTAACTCGTTTTGGCAGTGTTCATGGTAAGTTCAACTCTCGCAACATCCCTTCTGAGAACCGTGAAGGCGTCCTCCACAACTCTACGATTAACACCAATGAAATCGATGTCGTCCGCAGAGCCTAGAAGCATGTGAGACTTCGTGATAATGGTGTCACTCCTCTGCATATCAGCCCTTCGTATACCACGTTCCAAGGCTATGTTGAATAGCAAGTTCGAGAGTCTGGTCTCTTGCTTTCTAGTATCCAACATCATAAACACGTCCGCTTTTCATCCACTGTCATGAGGCATGGTTTGAAATTGTCAAAAATCGCCCGTATCAGCTTAATCATTTTTGTTGGGAAACCATTTTCAAACATCATTTGCCACAGCTCGTTGCGTTTTACTGAATCGCACGTTGGCTTGAAGTCTATTTATAAATGATGTGTCTGCAAGTTGTGTGAAACTTGTTGAGGATCTGTCTCAAGGTGAATATCTGGTCTTTTGTAGCCGAAACCGCACTGATGTTTACAACAAAAGCTTTCAGCAATAGTCTTAGTTTATGGAACGGGATACATTTTATATGTAGAAATGAGGAAGGTTCTGCCTCGATAGTTGCTACAGTCGAGTCTATGGCCCTTCTTATAGATAGTCCCTAGGTTGTTACTCCTCAGACCATAATCTGGTGAATTACACTATACAGCCGCTCGCTCCCTACTTCGAAGGCTTCTACCGGTAAGCTGTCCTTCTTAGAGACTTTTTGGCTATCTTTTTCACCTCGTTTATGTTTAGCGCATATACAGCTAATCCATCCTCCTCAAGTTATGTCCTTCCCTTCGACAACTTTTCACCCTCTTCATCGTTTAACACCACTTCGTAGTGTTTTTTTAACTCGACTTATCGCTAATCAAATTTCTCTCCCTATCGGTCCGGTTTCTGACTCCGTTAATTGCTCTCTAAAAGCTCGCCTGGTGACAAAAATCTCCGCCTCCGCGAGGACTCGATCGTTTCTCTCGGCGGTGAAGCCTCCTTTCGACAGCTCTCAGTATTCCCAGTATTTTTTCCGCATGTAACGCGTCACACGATTTGCTGCATACTCGAAAGCAACCTTTTCCGCTGATGACCTCTGTATGTTCAATCTTCCCCGCTGATCTCACTTAAAATAACCGAGCGCGATTTTTGTCTATCACAAACTACACGAACTAGGCATTACTCTAGAAAGCCGGCTCTTGTGCCTTGTGCACCCTCTTTTCAGATTTGACTAACCTCCAGGAGACAAGAAATTAGCTCACTCCGGCACTTCGATGGTCATCCCGTCGATTAATGCCTTATAGTGCTTGAATTATCCGGGAGGCAGTCGCGCTAACCGCTTTTCAGATAGCACCGCTATGATATCGCTCCTCACTCGCGCGAAACGAGGACATATGAAAAACTCTGCGGTTTTTCCGCATCTGAGCACTCGCTACCACGGCAACCTATGCAGACATTGCCTGAAGCAAGCATGGCCTGAAAGAATTTATGTCATATGGAAGTTGACTTCCCCATGGCACCTCGCGATCCATCCGGCTATTACCGGTACGAGTTTATACGTCATTTACTTTTGGCAGAGCTGAACCAATCCCTCTGTCACCTTACCATCGAAGATGATCGTTCAGTGTTCCGTATACCCATTATGTCACGTCTTTCGAAACTATCCGCGCCTTCTCTGGCGATGATGCTGCCGGCCAAGACGCACTCACAGGCAGGGTTGCAAATTTTCACTGTCAGTGATAGATTCTTAGTTGAAACTGAATACTACGAATATCAGTTTCAACACGAACGAGCTGACAGTGATATTTGCTTGCAGCGCCAATCAGTTGACAGTGGTAATGCTGACTAGCAGCATTACTGTGATTTCGCACACGCTATGTTGCTCTAACTATGTTTATGCGGCGTAGGATGAAGGTGCCTACCTAATCCATTGACTTCATGGAATAGATTGGCTCAGATAAAATAATTTCGATATTTATTAAGATATATCATTTATATGACTGACATGATTATTGACTGATAGTTGACTTGGGTCACACTCAATATCAGTTTGAAGTGAGTGAGAGTGAAACTGCTGTTGGATCACTTTCATTTTTCTGTGTCGAAATTTCGCAACACTGCTCACAGGAACATGAGCCTGTAAATACTTTCTAGTTTACCTCAGTTACAGTACCTGACGCCTTAGACCACACTAGTGCTCCATACCAGAGTATGGATGTGGTCACGCTGGTAAGCAATTTTAGTCATCATATGTGATAATGCCACGCTGCCCGTTGAAGCCCTCTTGTAACATGGGTCCCAAAGGTGAGCTTGTCGCCGACCATCACACCTAAGAGTTTCAACGATCGCTTTTTCATTTCGTGTGTGACAATTGCACAATACCGGTCGTCTAAGTAACGGAGGGAACAGCAACCACCTACGCTTACAGAAACCAAACTAATTGCTTGATAAACCATTTTCACCTTTAGGGAATCTCACAAGTCTATTGAGGGTTATCCTCTCAATCACCTTATCTGCACAAGTAACACACGTTGTTATAGAATAGTTGAGATAACACCTCTAATACAACCTTCAGTTAAAGATTCCAGTTGACATTACCTTTTTCATGACATCTCTATCACCAGAAAATTGCGCAAAAATTGAAGGCTACTGTAACAAGTACTGCTGCTATATGAAGTATTATATAACTTCATGAAAGCAAGCAAACTTGTTAGACTGAAGCTGCAAAATACATCTCGAGTACCAATACGGTAAGAAAACGTTCAGTGCAGGTTATTTTCAAGTTGTAATTGCTGACTAATTAAAACATCGTTGCCGTAAGCATAGAACTTCAAAATAAAAATATTGTAGAACGGCGCTGAATTAATATTAGGAACAATAAAAAAATAGTGATTATGGCGTTTCGAATAATCACCGAAAAACAAGAAACAATATTAGATCAACGTTTAGATGCTTGTAATACAAAGTTCTACGTGCACGTCAAATTTCATGGTGAAACAGTGTGTTTTACTTCTGAAGAAATCATGCGCCATTCATTGGATACCGTTCTCTATTTGTCAATCAGTGGAAAAAAAATTATGCATTACAGAATGTTCGCTGATTTATTTAATTGCGAAGAGTCAATTTAGCCCACCACCGCATGGGTCCGTAAACAACTATCTGGCATCTCTTTCTTACATGCGTAGTAAATCGCAATGTCGGTTCTTTTTTCTTGGGCAGATCTGCTCTAACCCAGTGGAATAAAGAAATTCGCGCATTCGTGGGTCAGAATCCGCCACAACGAAGCGCATGCGCAAATGCGTTGCTATGACAACATTTACCTAGCGCATGCGTAAATGTGTTGTTATGCGCAGTGCAACAATATCGACGATCGTCGCGTCAATGGCACTTCCAATTATTTTTAAATTGATAACAAAAAACAATGTACAACCTTAAAAAATGGATTGTTTTTTGTAGCTTGAATATTAAAATTGTTTTCGCATAGTTTCAACGTTATCTAGACTTAAAACATAACAAAACTAGAAAACATTGTCACATATACGGTAACAAAAAATGAAGTGATATTGGTTGCACTGCAAGCGTTTTGTTTATCTTTTCATGGCACATTTTTACCCACCTCGAATAGTTTTAGTGAAATCGTTCAAATATTTTAATAACAATTTGATCAAATAATCTATTTTATTTTGATTAAGTAAGCTATTGAAAAACATATCCAAAACCAGGAAAAAACGAGCTTGTTTTCAAAATGTTTTGTTTTCAATTCGTGGAATCACTGGTGAAAAACAACTTCTCGCAAATGATGTATTTTAAGTTGTTTTCTGTGCAGTTTTGATAACATCATATACACAAGTTGCGGACAAGCAGCGGCAGTTTATATTCAATAATCTATGAGGCACAGTTATGCTATAAAATAACATCTCGAGAACAAGAATATAACAACACAAGTTTGCAATTGCGTTTATAGTACTCTTATATGACTACTGTCATTGTGAATTCTTTTCTAACAAGTTGTGTGTGTTACTTGGGTGCTGTGTCTAGCGGGTAGATTGGTCTATCTGGCGATCTCTTTGTCGCTTCATCTAAGCATTTCTGCATGACCGCCCTAGGCAACCCCTGGCCTACCTGTATGACCGTCTTAATAGCCAGGTTGGGAATTTCGTCTAGTCCTGGAGCCTTGTTAATCTTCAAGGAATTTGCTATATCAAAGAATGCCTCATTCGTAACCGTTATCGCCTCCCTATATGTACTCTGCATGGCTGCCGTCACTCACAGTTCGTAGTGGTTTGACAACCGGAAGCCAAGGACTTGGATCGCCCCTCAATGATCCGTGCCACCATCGTCGTTTCTTGGTTGCTCGGCTCTCGCTGACCCTTCTCTAGTCTTAGCCATTACGATCCTATAGGCGTCAACCCACAGATTCGTGTTGGATTTAGCGCGTAGTCTGTCAAAGCAGGCTCGTTCACTTGCCTTTATTGCGCTCTTGAGCGTAGCTTACGCAGATGCGAATGCGGTTCGGCGCTCCTTTTTTGCACATCGGTATGCATACGCTGCATTTTTCGCCTCGCACGGAGGCACGCTCTGCGATGATCTGCTATCGCATCGATTCACCAGTAAACCGGCCCCTTCTGTTTGTGCCTAATTGTAGGCATGTTGGCGTTGCACGCCTGCGGTAGTATAGCAATTAGTTGATCAGCACTCCCCAGCACTCCCCACCTTCATGTTCACTTCTAATTACTTCCTCAAATAGATCAGCGCCAAAGTGCGATGTCTTCCAGCCGTGACTGGTTAGAGCATTGGCTCTACATGTTGCTCACTGCCTTGTGTTGTGGTCTACGCTATAGCACACCGAATTGTGATCGCTATTAGTGTAACCGTCATCTACCCTCCAATTCGTGATCAGTCCCGGGCTGCATAACGTTACATCAATAATCGACTTCGCACTCTTTCTGCTGTAGCTTCGCCAAAGTTTCCAAAAGGATTCGGCCCTCGGGTTTCTACAGCGACTTTTCCCAAGCCATAAAGTTATCTGCTACAACCGACGGTGTTCGGCCTTTCGGTCTTCACGGAGAAGACGATGCAAAAAATATGTGTTTCCCATATTTCACAAATTTCTTCATGGGTTACCATACAAAATATATAAGGGCCGGAACCCAAGTAACACACAGAACATGTTAGAAAATAATTCTCAATGACAGTAGTCATATAAGAGTACTATAAGCGCATTCGAAAACTTGTGTTGTTATTTTCTTGCTCTGGAGATATTATGCTATATCATGAGTGTATTTCATAGATTAATAAATATAAACTGCCTTTGCTTGTCTTTAAGTTCATGATGTTATCGAAACAGTACAGAAAACAACTTAAAATAAAACATTTGCGGGAAGTTGTTCTTCATCAGTAATTCAACCACACTTCGAAAACAAGCTCGTTTTTCTGGTTTTGGAGATGTTTTTCAATAACATGATTTCAGCAAACAAAAACTGACATAAATGGCACTTGTTTTCAAGATGTCTTCCAGATGTTTATAACAACTGTGTAAAAATGTCCAGCCGAGGCAGCCGCGCCAGTTCAATATAACACGCCCAATAATAATTTACGTACCTGTAAAGTGCTTTTCCTTCGGTTGGTCTTTGTATTCAGCAGCCAATAACTTGATCATATTGTTATTGAAATTATTTAAGTGATATTATTCAAACTATTTGAGTTGGATCGAAATGCGCCATGAAAATGTAAACTAATTTTCGGTACTGTATATCTAACAACGTTTTCTAGTTTTGTTATATTTTATGTCTAGATAACGTTAAAACTATACGAAAACAATTTTAATACTCAAGTGACAGAAACAATTCATTTTAAAAGGTTGAACATTGTTTTTATCAGCAATTATAAATTAAAAGTGCGACTGACGAACACAATTTTAGATCTAGCTGCACTGCGCGTAACAATACATTTGCGCATGCGCTGGGTAAATGTTGTCATAGCAACACATTTGCGCATGCGCGCTGGTGTGGCGAATTCTAACCCACGAATGCGCGAGTTTTTTTATAGTGCAGATCAACCCAGGAAAAAAGAAACGACATTGCGATTTACTAGGCAAGTAAGAAAGAGATGCCAGATAGTTGTTTACGAACTAAGCTCGTGCGGTGTTGGGCTAAATTGAGACTCTTCGCAATTAAATGAATCTATTTTCCATTGATTTACAAACAGAAATCCGTATCCAATGAATGGCGCATGATTTTTTCAGAAGTAAAATGCAATGTTTCACTATGAAATTTGGCGCGCACGTAGAACTTTGTAATTAAAGCGTCAAATAGTTGGTCTAATATTATTGTTTATTTTTGGTGAATATTCGATACGCCATAATCACTATTTTTTTCTTTTGTAGTTCCTAATATGAAGCAGCGTTGTTCTACAATATTTCTATTTTGAAGTTTTATGCTTGCGTCAACGATGTTTTTATTAGTTAGTAATTACAACTTGAAAATAACTTGTTTTCCATGTTTTTTACCGCATTGGTACTCGAGATGTATTTTGCAGCTTCAGTCTAGCAAGTTGGCTTGCTTTCATGAATACTTCATATAGCACCAGTACTTGTTCTAGTAGCCTTCGATTTTTGCGCTTTTCTGGTGATAGAGATGTCATGGAAAAGGTAATGTCAACTGAAATCTATAACCGAAGGTTGTGTTGGAGGAGTTATCTTAACTGTTCTATAACATCGTGTGTTACTTGGGAAACAACCCACCAACTTAAGATCAGTCGTATTTTTTTATGCAAGTCTACGGTTGAGATTTGGAGTTTTTTTTTTTTGAGATTATACATAGAACTTCATCTCACGTTATCAGGATTGGTACTACGGGGGCTAACCCAGCGAATTTGGTAACAACTTTTTATAAAAGGAGATAAAAATCGCTGACTCAGGAAATATTTGAAAATCATTGAAAAATCATATGTTGTCGTATTAAATAAAAAATTGTGATTTTGGCATTTCAAAAGTACAATATAATTGACGAGTAATTCTAAGTTTCCTGTATTTGCCGTAAGCCAACGTCTGGTCAGCTTAGCGAAATGGTTTCTAATAATAAACACGGTAGTGATGGGCACATACCGAATGCAAAAAAAAAACGTATTTTAAGAAATGTAATAAAATTGTAGCATCTCAAAAAAAAACAAGGAATTTGCCATGACTAAAATTACACTATCCCCACACATGTCTGGTTGCTTTCATCTTTTTTATATCCCATCTGGTTCTACGTTATGTTATGTCTGGACATCGTAAGCACATTTTGTTGACCCGTGGCCTTGAGCAGTACAGCACGGTACATAGAACACAAACAAGTAAACATTACGCTTCATTAATCTTGACCAGCACTTCGATGCATTGGAAAAGTCGACAGACTTCGATTTGGCAGTAAATTTTATTGCCACTGTCTGGAACCTACCGTCTGGTAGACTCTACTGGTTGCTATCACAGACGTTCGAGGTGCAGTCCGGTTTCATTAAGTTGATTCAAGAAATGCATTCTCGTACCCAGCCAATATTTGGTCACAACTGGAACCGTTTATGTGAACCAACACATTTGTAAGAACAAAATGGTGTGTTTTCGCTACTAATCAATTTTCATCAGACGTGGTGAACGAGGTAGATATTCGACACCAACCCAAAGGTTTTCCCATACTGGCGGTTAGTAAGAAAAAGCGACCGGTTTGGCCATGCAGAAATAATACTTTCACTTTTCTTTCACACTTCAAACACCATCACATCCGTCGTACTGCAGATGTAAGGTATTTCGGCAGGACTAGCTAGCTGGCGTGCGTTATCAGATCCTTATGTGTACATAGCTATTATGAGTTGATCCATTTTTGTTCGAACCTTACGAGCGGCGTAGTACGAGCATCCGTCGTTTCGCTTTCACTTTCGTTCAACGGTCCATCAGCCAATGCGATACTGTACCGTTTGCCAAAATCGGATTACACCGAACGAAGTCTTTGCTGATCCGATTTAATAACGCTAAGTGAGAGAATGGAAAGCTGTTGAAAATAACAGACCCGACATTCCATCCTGCACAAGGATTGCGCTCGTTATAAGTGTCTGCTCTGTAATCGTCACACTTTGCTAGAATGGTTATAATTTGCTGGATTTGCAAATATGAATTGATAGTGTCGTGAATGACAGAGAAAATATGCACATTTGGTTGGGCTGAATTTGAAATTGGATTTGTAAATTTGTCCTATTTAAGCATGATCCGACCTAACTAGTGAAATCTGTTTTGGTATTCAATTGTGTTTTTATTGAGAAGTTCAACAGTGCCAATTTTAATTTTGTTATGCTTTCATGAACATTATTTTTGCGTGTGCGGTGTTTCGTTTATCGTGAAAGCTTTAGTAGATTTGTCAATCATTTAGTTTGAATTTCATTTTCGTTCATAGCTGTCGAACAACTCGATAATTTTTATCATAAACAGTACCAAAATCTGTGGAGTGATAAAACAAATACGTTTGGTCACAAATTTGGCTTTTCTTAAAGGGCTAGAACAGTGAAAACTACATCTTGCTTTATCTTGCTACGTTTTTCTATTTTTATCCAGCAACAGTTTATTTGCAAACGATTGTGAGGAAATCGAACTTTGTGCGTAGAATTCCCCTTCTCCGTAAGCGGCAACCATATATATATATGCATTATGAAAGCCAACAATGAACGAGGAAAACTAACAAAAACTAACTCATTAATGTCCAACCATATCCACTGGTCTGCTTGCCGAGAAGAAGCGTGACCGAATCCGATAGCGACCGCCTCCACCGTAACTACTTGGAGAGGGAGTTTCTTCGACATTAAACAGTCAGCAACAGTGGCACACTTGACATGTTGACCAACTTAAAATAAGTAGGTCAAACCAATTATAACCCATAAATTTATTACCTAATCGCCTGAATTATGAAAGAAATGATGATTAAGCACATTCATTCGGTCACCCACCCGCTAGGACTGCTTCCGTGTAGCCTGTTTATGCTCGAAGAAAAACACATCTGTTTCCTATTCTTACTAATTGTTTTTTTTCTTGCTCTTATTCACTTCCCCTTTCAGAGATCTCAGCGGCAACAACATCTCAAGTTTACCAAATAAATCGTTCGATTCGCTGCCAAATCTGGAAGAATTGTAAGTATAGTTGTCTATTCACACATTCATTGGCAAAATTTCCTGGCACAATTAATCAATTCTCTTTTCTTACTGTCCACTTCCAGTACAGCTTCCAACTTCCAGCCATCGATTTATTTGATTAATTATTCTGAATAATTTTCCATAAAACTCATTCCCCACCCGGCAACATAATCGAGACAAAGCGGGCATGTCAAACGTTTCATTAGAGCCTTTTTTCGCAATTAATATTCTTTCGACTGATAGGCTGACTGTTTTCATTCCACGCGCATATAAATGACAGCATCGCGAGTGCAAACTGTTGCATACTGGAATACTGATCTGTGTCCTAGAAAAACAGCAGGGGTCAAATTAAAGTTTGTCGTACTAGGTACCTGTTTGACTGCTGCAGCTGCCGCTACGATAACGAATCGATTTGCAGGGCTATGATTTCGACTAACCTAAGACTGTTGGCGGTACTAGGGAATGAGGTTGGGAATCAATACTACGCTCCAGAGTAACAGTGGTTTGCGGTAGAGCACGTTTAAAGTATACTGTGAAATGCTGTGTATGCGCCTCCAATCAGTTATTATGTTCCGTGAAACAAAGTGATTAACAAAACGAACAATAATGGAGAAATGGCGTATAGGATTTTACCGCGTTGTAGATTAAATCGAATAATATTACAAGAGTACTAAATAGATTAAAAACAGCGAAAATAGCCACCTTGAACGTTAGTATTAGACAAGGAAGTATTTTACTATCATACAATGTTCTTTCTTTTTTCTTAATTTTTCCATTATTCGTAACAAAAAAAATCCGTCGCAGTGAACACGTGTTCGTTTGTTTTACTTTAAGCGTTGTTGTGTAATCTAATGTAATGCAACTGTAATGTTATAAATTTGGTTTGTACTCTACAGCTTCATTGATTCTCGATTCTTTATTAATTTAAATTTCATCTGACATCGTGGTCTTAATAATATGGTTTTAAAACTAGTCTAAAGTTAAAAATACAGTTCGCAAACGTTGTCTAAAACTGACAAAAAAAAAACAATAAAATCGAAATAGCCTTCTTGAAAACGTCTGCGTATAGTGTTGACTGGACCGTTATGACCGTATACGGTGTTCCTCGGGTCTGGCTGAATAAGTTGCCGTGGACGCAGTACTCGTTCTGGGGCATAGATTCTCAAACACTCCAGCAAGCTGGAATTATCGATTTTTGAATTGCGCCATGGATTGTGCCTTCTTAGCGTACGACGGACAAATTCATGCTGAATAGATTCGATTCTGGATTTCCACACAGCTTATAATAGAGAGCGCGTAAACAGATTGGGCTAATAAAGTCGTTTGCCATTTCCAGAACAAAACCTAGTTGACGATTGGCTTTGTTGATTATAGCGGAATAATGCAGCGGAACAATGAGTTTATAGTCAAGCAATACTCTAAGATCCCTGACTTCGTCAACCCGTTCAAGCATCTGATCACCGATGACAGAGTTGTACAGGACAGGTCTTTTAAGTCGTCGATATGAGATCACGTAACACTTTGCCACAGTCACCACCAGGAAGTTTGACTTGCACCAATGAACGAATTCATCCAGCAGTTTCTGGAGTTCTCTGCATTCAGCTTCATTTCGTATTATCAGGTAGATTTTCACATCGTCAGCGTAGATTAGTACTCAACCATTCGCAAGAAGTATCGTCACGTCATTAAAAAATATTACAAACAGCAGGTGACCTAGATTGCTTCCTTGAGGCACGCCAGAGGAGGGGGTCAGGTTTTCAGATACAGTTGATCCAATTTTCACGCAGAGCTGTCTTTTGCTCAAGTAGGAGCGAAGCCAGCTGAAAATTTTGTCGGAAAATCCAATACGGTGCAGCTTAGCAAGGAGGATATCGTGATTCACGGTGTCAAATGCGGCTTTAATGTCGGTGTGTACTGCATCAACCTGAGCTCCACCATCCATTGCACCGATACAAAACTCGCACAAGTTAGTTTCCGCGTTTAAGATAAAATTCATGCTGAGTGATGCTGATATAACTCCTACAAGAGCTGAACAGCATATATTTCATGATGATCTCGAAGCATTTTGATCCAGTTGATAAAGAAGTTATGCCACGATAGTTAGAGATGTCAGACCTTCTTTTGCACTGGCAGCATATGGGAAATCTTCTATTCCGATGGAAATACTTGATGTTGAAGTGATCTATTGAAAATCGCCTGTAGGGGAGCAGTCAAGGAAGCGCTGCACTTTTTGAAGATGCAAGATGGAATACCATCGGGGCCTAGCTTATAGGACTGCTTCAATTTCTGTAATGCAGCTTCAAAATGAGTTATTGTATTATCAAGTTTTCAATATCAGGTTTTGATATTATTATGTTATTTTCTCCTGCTCGGGGCGCTGTGCCAACTGGAATAAGAGTAACCTTAGCGGAGATCGAACAACCGTCGTCCGGTGGAAACTTTAATCGTATACTGACTGGGAAATCGGGTCGTACGTGCTAAGGGTGGTTGAATCATTGAAATGCTGTATCCCGCCAGCTACACTGAGGATGGCAGCCTCTTTAGCAGGATGTAGATATCGTGACCCTGGTAAGGTAGCATACCGAAACCTCTCCTAACCACCAACTACGAAATTATAAATACGGAACAGATCAGTCAGCTAAGACCTAGGCTATGATCACGGAAACAAAAAACGGTAAACGATTTAAAATTGGGTATTTTAAACGTCCGATCTCTCAATAAACCGGAGCAAGCTGGCTTCCTAGCTAGAGAACTACAGCTGAGGAAGTCTAAATTGCAAGAATTCAGGAGGTGCTCGATTCTGGAGAATAGAAATTCTATGCAGTAGACTCTATTGCACGCACTTCCTTCAAGTACTACATCTGGCGGCAGAGTAGCGGAACGGGGCGTCGGTTTTGTAGTGCTGGAAAATCGGAAGCTGAGAGTCATTCGGTGGAGGCGCGTAAATGACCGTATGTGAGTGTGAAGATTAAGGCTAAGTTCATCAAATACGGTTTAATCAACACCTACGCACCGACAAACGACAAATCCGATGACGTCAATGATGAGTTCTATGAAAAGCTTGAACGAATCTGTGACGAGTACCTAGAACACGACGTAAAACTCGTCATCGGAAACGCAAAAGCACAGGTTGGGAGGGAGGAATTCTGCCGTCTTGTCATTGAAAGGTATAACCTTCACTTACAAAGAACAAATTCATCCTTACTGCACCATATACAAAAAAATGGCCATATACAGCTCCTATTTTCCACGTTTAAATATTCGGGAACACACCTGGAGGCATCCAAATGGAAAAGCCAGCTCCCAGATCGATCACGTATTGATTGATGGCTGGCACTTTTCGGATGTTAGGTCTTTTCTGGGACCAAAAATTGACTCTGACCATTAGCTCGTCATTTGTAAGATTCGCGCAAGGTTGTCTAACGTACTGAAATCTCGCACAGAGAGGACGACGCGTTTCAACATTCAGCGGTTGAAAGCTGATGGCGTGGCAGCAGAATACGCCTGAGAGCTAGATCAACGGAGGGAGGTAAGAGTTGCCGAAAATAGAACCCACCGTCGGAAAAAGCGCGAGTGCGAGGAGCAGGTGCTCGCCAGAGCAGTGTACAGTTATGCTCAAGACGACGTGCGGAGATTCTAAAGAACTGTCAACAGAGTCAGAAGCAGGAATTTCCATGTGCCGATCATGTGTAATGACCAGGATGGCAATCTGCTTACTGATAAACCGACGGTTGCAGCTAGGTGAAAAATTTTTAATCTTACGTAGGATTTTATTGAGTCCCTCTCTTCCCCTTCGTAAGCATTCGTAAGAAATTTGGATACTCCCCTACCCTTTCCCTCTAAACCCTTACGTAATTTGTGGATGACCTCTTAGGCAGATTCGTATGACACTGAAGGGATTGGAATCATGCGTGCGAATAGCTGGCGAGGCATCAGCCGCGTTCGTAACGTTAGATGGACTGAGGCAGGGAGCGCGCTCTCTAACTTACTGTTCAACATAGCCCTTGAAGATGCAGTACGAAGAGTGAACGTGCAAAGAAACGGTACAATCATCACAAAATCTCACATGCTCCTTGGTTTTGTGGACGACATTGATATCATCGGTATCGACCGTAGGCCCGTGGAGCAGGCCTTCGTGCATTTTAAGAGGGAAGCAGAGATTGGGTCTTGTCATTAACTCTACCAAAACAAAGTTTATGGTAGCTGGTAGGAAGCGTAAGGGGTTCCCGTGGTGTTGGTGCTGAAGTGGAGATAGATGGGGAACGATTTGAAAGGATTGATGAATTCGTTTATCTTGGTACGCATGTGACATGTGACAACGATATGAGCCGTGAAGTGAAACGACGCGTTGCAGCTGCAAACAGGGCCTTCTACGGACTACGTAGCCAGCTAAGGTTCCGTAGTTTGCAAACTCGCACAAAACTAGTGTTGTATACGACGCTGATACTCCCGTCGACCCTTTACGGACATGAAGCACGGACGCTGAAGGAAGCTGATCGACGAGTGCTCGGAGTTTTTGAGCGTAACGTCCAGCGATCGATACTTGGCGGTAAATTGGAATATGGAGTGTGGCGCAGACGCATGAATCACGAGTTGTACCAGGTATACAAACATGCTGATTTGGTAAAGGTAATACAGCGGGGCAGGCTTCAGTGGGTTGGACATGTCGCCAGAATGCCTGACGAGAGAGCCACCACAACTATCTTCAGTAGAAAGCTTTACACTTACAGTAAGACCCGGTACGTCGATGCTCAGCAGATATAGTCATGGTTGCCAGGTAACTCTATGCATTTTCACGCGCTTCTGGTCGAAACTCAGAGTGGACGATGTTTCATCATCGGCAGCTAATCCTTCCAATACCGTTTCCGAGTTCGATACCCGTTTATGCAGCCGCCTTTTGACAACAGCTGTACCAATTCTTGCCGCAGCAAGACAGCTTTTAGTTCAGAATCCGCTTATCCGATATAATCGTCTTGTGTAAAGCTTCGGCACATCTTGTAGCTCTTCAATCGTCTAATATCCCTCAATCTTCTCTTCCAAGGTGTTGGTGTTGCTCGTCGCGTGGCCGAAAGGGACGGGGTTCTTTAAATCGATCTGACCGGTTGCAATTTACCCGAAAACTGTATTGACAAAACGTGGAAATCCTTCGCCAATGCACTGAATTTGCACCTGACCACTATTCAAAGGTAGGAACTCGTAGAGATACTCCAAACTCCGGGGAAGATCGATAGAGGATCGCTTGGGAAAAACCGGGATCCGCCAACGCCATCTCAGACGGAAGATTCCAATTACCGGTTGAAATTTTTGTTGACGGTAGGTCTTCCGTGTTCGAAAAGGTGATCACCTGGAAATCTATCGGTACCGAATAATCCGAAGTTCGAAAACCGATCGTGGCAGACACAGAACCGTTACTTGAACCCGCACACTGCCGACAGCAAATGGGCTCCTTTTCTAAATAGTTTTAGAAGCTGGCACAGCCTCTCCGAGATAAGATTCATTTGCGATCCGCTGTCCAGAACCGTCGACAGGAATCCGTGCACAACCATCGAATTTGCTGGAAGATTAACCGCGTAGATTGTGGCCACCAAACTTTGAAGCGACTGCCGAGGAGTTTCCACTGTAACTGAGACCTGAGCACCAGCCGCAGTACCAGAACCGGGCGCTGATGGCCAAGGGTAAAAGAGAGTATGGTGCCAATTACTATACGAACCGGAATCTTTATGAACTCTGGGCAATTACTCAAACAATAGACACATTTTGGCGAATCACTTTCCGAAGTTGCGTGGACTGACAACTTCGGCGCTGCCTTATTAAACGGAGTGGACATAGAGGATGGCAAAGAAAGCTGGCTTTCAGAGAACTGGTCGACCACAATCGCATCGCGAATCCTGGTTTACCCTTATGAAAGCTCCATCACGTGTAGAAGAATGATCATTGGGGTGATGACTTCGAACAAGAATTTTGTGCTACAGTAGAAGCTAAACGGTGGTTCTGTGATTGGGTCATTGGAAGTGAAAATTGGAGAAGATTGGTTGTAATATTTGAAGAATCTCGCTAGTATTAATGATTCATTGTTATGGTGGTAGCCCTATCAGTGGAGCTGAGATCGCGATCCTAATCGCTAAATTTAGGTTTCTATTATACTCGCTAATTGCCGATGACTGTAAATTAATTTTTTCTTAGGTCCATCTAGGGTATTTTACCAGTTTTTATCAATCTAAGCAAACAGCTGCTTAGATTTATACCCTTTTATTACCCTAAGCAGTGAAATTTCTCAAAAAAAAAATCAATTTACTTTTTCACGTGTTATTTTTTAATTTCACTAGAAAACCAGGTTTAATCCTCTTAGAACCATACGAAAAATAGAGAAGACAGATTTTAAAAACGAGCAGAAAAAATACAAACATTCAAAGACAAAGAAGGAGTGGAGAAAAAAGAGAGGGAGAAAGAGAGATTACCTCCTGATTGGGAGAATTCAATAGTGCTTTCAAAGTTAAATGTCCCATGTCGAAAATATTCATTGGAAAATGTCTCAAAATTTATAAAACCAATCAAAAATATACTCGGTATAAGTTTTTGATAGCACCGATATCGTATAATGCGCTCTGTTAAAAAGGTGTGTCAGATTGTGGCTAGCTAACTGATAGCGTAAGTGTGAGCAAACTAAATTAGTTACAGCTGGTATGCATTTTTAGTTGAAAATGCTTATTGGGTTTTTAGCAGATTTGTTATAGAAGATAAAAAGTTTTGTCCGTTATTTATAATTTTTATTAATTCTAAAACCATCTACACAATAACGGAATAGCGATTAGCAAAAATTCCGCCAAACTGAATTGGGGACGCTGAATTTTCAGTTAGCACTTACACATTTTCATATATAAATCCACAATTCTGAATTTAGGCATGTTTGTCTTTCGAGATTAACTTGCCTCGCAAGTTGAACTACTGTACTTTGTCTCGATTATGTCGCAGGCTGAAACAAAACTAACTATCGAATAAACCTTCATCGTAAATCTCAAACAATTTTTCCAAACACTTCCATTCGTAGGATCCTTTCCAACAATAGGATAGACCGGATCGACATCGAAGCCTTCTTCGGGTTGTCGAGCCTGAAAAAGCTGGTGCTCCAAAACTGCGGCCTCGTTGGCATTCCATCAGATGCCCTGCGAAGAGTTCGCACCATTTCCTCCCTGTAAGTGTAGATTTTTTTCAACTTTGCCAAGAAATAAAAATCAACCCTCAAATAAAACTAAACGACGCTGAGGTCAGTAGCATCCGATTTAAATGGTTTATTTTATTGCCCTCCCAGCCAGCTGGACAGCAACCTGATAGCCGGGGTGGAAAACGTAACCTTTCGAGGGTTCAACTATCTGAAGAGTTTGAGACTGGAAGGCAATCTGCTGCAACGGATCCCGACGGAGGCGTTGATCGGATTGAGATCACTAGAAGCTTTGTAAGTATCGATTCTCTTCTATCTGAGATTACGCAACCATTGCGCGTTCGGAATGGTTTTATTTTTTGGATGGGTTCGTTATACACAGGCAGAAAGGGAGAAATGCGATTCTTTCATGTGATTTATCTTCTCAGTGACAAATGTGAAACAAAAATGTCATGGTAGAGAAAACGAGATGCTTATCTGGCAGTCTTCCAGACGCTGGATTGTATAATTTTTCGTCAAGCTGAAATTAAATTATGAAAGCAGTGAAAAAGATATTTAACAAGTTTAGGATGAAAACTTTCTTACATATTAGTTTTGTTTAGGTTATGCAATCAGTATCGATTGGAATTGATGCCAAACCAATTCCAACCACTCCTCAAACCTATTTTTATCGTTTCTATTTTTATCGTTTCAGAAACTTAGGAAATAATTTATTAACTAGTATTAAGGTTGGAGATTTTCCGCTTTTGGAGAACTTACATATTTTGTAAGTATCCCACAGTCCTACAGTCTGCAATTCCAGGTTTGATTGTACGTGAGTTTGCTTTATTCATTTTCAGATTAGTCAAGAGGAATCAAATAAGCGAAATAACTTCCGGTGCTTTAGCCAATTTAACTCGTTTAAAAGTTTTGTGAGTATCGTTTCCCCCTGTATCACACAAATATATAAGCAAACGATTTAGTTTGCATCGTGTTTCCGATCCAAAATCAACAGCTTGGCTGCGAGTCGACCCCGGAACGAATGCGAATCCTTGCGTGTTTACGATAAATATGTGTGTGTGTTGCTGTATGGCACGAGTGTGTGTTGCTGTATGGCACAAAAGTTAAGACGTACAGCAAGACGAAATGAATGGCTACGAGGTTGAAGTGAGTGTGGCGGCGCCGGTTTACGTCTGAATTGTTAACGAACTTCGCTTCCAAGCTCGCATGCAGTTGCTTTTGGAAAGTTAATACGATTATAACTTTCATGACCCTCGCGTGGAAAGTTCCTGTCGAGACCAAACTGTTTCGCACCTTCCAGCGGCTAGCAATGATTTTGTTTCTTTCCTTTTCCGGTTCATCCATTTTTGTATCGACCTCACGCAGAGAATTAGATGATAATGTACTAAGTTCAGTGCCTGCTGGCTTGGGAAACCTTGGGATGCTGCAAGAACTGTAAGTATATAATGTTTTGGCTGATTGAATAGTAGAAAAAAGCTGATTTATAGTCAACATTTGATGTACGTTTAACCCATGTTACGCCCCGAAAGTTTTAAACAGCTGAAATTTATCAGCACGTAGGCATCTAAACCTTCTATTTGCCGAAGGTTATTATGATATTTTTTTTGAAGGTTTTTGTTGTGTGAACGTGTGTGAGAGACGTTTGACCTATTGTGATGTTGCCCAGCTATTTTATGTATTCCGCACTTCATATTATTGGCAGTATCTCTATTAAAGTTAGTGATACGCTTATCATTTATATCCGTACTTGTGCGGGAATTTTCCCCCTTTATTTTAAGCATATTGCTCTACTCTACCGAGCCTCTTTCCATCCTACCAATACTGCCTGATTAAAATTCCCTGGAGAGAGACTATCAAGAAGGACATTTTGTCAAGAGAAAGGAGGCTTATCGAAACCTCGTTCTTTCTGCCAACACCGCGTCACACGTCAGTTTTATAATAAGACGGACTTATTAATGTTAGGAGAAAAATCAACAGAGGTGCTGTAGAGTTGAGCTTAAGGAAGGGTGTGTAGAGGAAAGCCTAAGAATGAACCCATTTTGGGCAACCAAATGGCCTGATTCTACTAAGATTCGAACCAAGGCAGGCAGACAGACAGACAGACAGACAGACAGACAGACAGACAGACAGACAGACAGACAGACAGACAGACAGACAGACAGACAGACAGACAGACAGACAGACAGACAGACAGACAGACAGACAGACAGACAGACAGACAGACAGACAGACAGACAGACAGACAGACAGACAGACAGACAGACAGACAGACAGACAGACAGACAGACAGACAGACAGACAGACAGACAGACAGACAGACAGACAGACAGACAGACAGACAGACAGACAGACAGACAGACAGACAGACAGACAGACAGACAGACAGACAGACAGACAGACAGACAGACAGACAGACAGACAGACAGACAGACAGACAGACAGACAGACAGACAGACAGACAGACAGACAGACAGACAGACAGACAGACAGACAGACAGACAGACAGACAGACAGACAGACAGACAGACAGACAGACAGACAGACAGACAGACAGACAGACAGACAGACAGACAGACAGACAGACAGACAGACAGACAGACAGACAGACAGACAGACAGACAGACAGACAGACAGACAGACAGACAGACAGACAGACAGACAGACAGACAGACAGACAGACAGACAGACAGACAGACAGACAGACAGACAGACAGACAGACAGACAGACAGACAGACAGACAGACAGACAGACAGACAGACAGACAGACAGACAGACAGACAGACAGACAGACAGACAGACAGACAGACAGACAGACAGACAGACAGACAGACAGACAGACAGACAGACAGACAGACAGACAGACAGACAGACAGACAGACAGACAGACAGACAGACAGACAGACAGACAGACAGACAGACAGACAGACAGACAGACAGACAGACAGACAGACAGACAGACAGACAGACAGACAGACAGACAGACAGACAGACAGACAGACAGACAGACAGACAGACAGACAGACAGACAGACAGACAGACAGACAGACAGACAGACAGACAGACAGACAGACAGACAGACAGACAGACAGACAGACAGACAGACAGACAGACAGACAGACAGACAGACAGACAGACAGACAGACAGACAGACAGACAGACAGACAGACAGACAGACAGACAGACAGACAGACAGACAGACAGACAGACAGACAGACAGACAGACAGACAGACAGACAGACAGACAGACAGACAGACAGACAGACAGACAGACAGACAGACAGACAGACAGACAGACAGACAGACAGACAGACAGACAGACAGACAGACAGACAGACAGACAGACAGACAGACAGACAGACAGACAGACAGACAGACAGACAGACAGACAGACAGACAGACAGACAGACAGACAGACAGACAGACAGACAGACAGACAGACAGACAGCTCAAGCTCATTAATTTGAATTCAACTAACTTCTAAGATAAAAGAGCGATTTTCACATTGCACATACACACGTACACACCCACACCTATACATGCATACATGCAGAAAATGCTCGATTCCTCGAACTGAGTCGAGTAGTTTATGACATTCGGCCATTTGGATCACTTTTCTATCTTTTAATTAGCCAGTGATCGTTAGGAGAAAGTCAATATGTTTACTTCCATTATGTGATGTGATTTCACATTTTTATGAACAACGGACAAAGTTACAATTCGATTACAATGAAATTTAATAGCGACCTATGGGACAACTAGACCTTTCATTTGACACTAATTTTGTGAAAATCGGTTCAGCCATCTCTGAGAAAAATGAGTGAGTTTGAACAACCTCAGGATAACTTTTCTTTACATAACTTCTGAACCATATGTTCAATCATAACGAAATTTAAAAGTTAAGGGTTTTGGAGATAGCCCGATCATTTGCAACCAGTTCTATTGAAATCGGTTGTGTGGTTTCTGAAAGGGGTGGAGTGGTATATGACATTCGGCCATTGGAACCACTTTTATACCTTTGGTTTTACCAGTGATTGCTATACCTTTCTAGGAGAAAGGCAAAAATATGGAACAATACATAAAGATAAAATTAAAAAAAAATTTAAAAAATATTTTTTAAAAATCACAAATGGGTAAAATTTTTTTAAAAAAACCTGCATGAAAAAAAATTTGATAAATTGCAAAAAAGCTAGTTTACGTCTAGTGTTCAAAAAACCAATTTTATATACGCTGATCAAAACTTTTCTTTATGTTTGACTGCATTGAAATTAAAAAGAACTAAACGACATTATTAACATTTTTTGTAAGAAATGTGTTTTCTGACAATCCTTATTAATTTAGTTGAATGATCTTGTAAATATATACGAGATCCATTACCGCAGTTGCTTTTAGTGTTCATTCATTTATTTATTTTGTCAAGCAAATGTAGACTACATACAATATTTCATTCGAGTTGTTACTTATAGTGTTGACTGCAGACACCATTTTTATTTTTTAGATAGTAACCAAGAATTTTTGTTTAATATTTTTTTAATAAGCGCCTCATTATATCTACCAACTTTGTAGAAGAAAGTTTTTTTCTAGAGTATTTCTATCGAACTCTAGATCCAAATTTCTCCCTAAATTCGGTGTCTGGACCATTGTGCATTATGTACTTCTGTGTATTCTCACTTGAGTGGTTCATCACTTCTGTTTCGCTTGGCTGTACTGTGAGCAGTAAGTGAGTTTTTTGCGAGTGACAGAAACGCAGCACAAAGCAGAAACAGAAAGTTTAGTGCTACATGCAGTGATCATACCGGAGAAGAAGTGTGCGGTGAATTTCAACTCACTCTTTCCACACATTGACGAGAATAACAAGCCTGGCTGGGATACCTTTTTGTCATATTCAAAACTACCTTGAAATCAATGCAAAACTAGAGATAGATCAAAAGCATTTCAGAACTCAAACACAAATAAATCCGTATTGTTTGCTGGTTGCGTCTTTCATAAAACTTTTAAGTTTTCACGAGTAATTTACCAAAGAGGCATATTATAATGTTACATATTTTATAATTTGCTCAAAATAAATGCCATAAAGTTATTTCAGAAGCAAGGGTGGAGATAGTTAAATGATTTTCAGTAGAAATACAGCGATGAAAATCCCATAATTACCCATGAAACCATGTAAAAAATTTGCAATTTTTGGATTTTCTAAGCGAATGAAAAAAAGAATTATGCAACATTTTAATGGTAAAAAGTTTAAAATACTGTAGATCATCTATTCTTAGAAAACGTTCTAATCACTCAGATTTTTCAAACATAAACAAAAAGAATCAAATGATATGCAAAAATCAGTTCTTTTTTTTTCAATGTCAGCGTTCTTACACTGTTACAAATAGATAGATTTCATTCCGTCTTGTCTACAGAATCGGTAGCACCCAACAAAACTTTGTGAGTGTAGAGCAAGATCGCGCCTAATGACCTATGGTCGAATATCGACCATTTTTGATTTGAATGAAACTTTGCACACGTATTTGGCTTAGCAAACTGAGCATTTTCACAGATGGAGAGATTTTTTACACCCATGAGTTACATTCTAAAAGGGCGTATGCCTTTCGGCATTGGTTTCATTCGAAGCATTGTAGCCCAGAAACCGTTGGTTGTATAGAAAAACTGTCTGGAAATGAGTTGTAGGGAATTAAAAATGCACCATAAAAAAATATACACTGTACAAAAAAAAATTTTTCTACGAAAAAAAAAATTAAAAATAAACATTAAATTTTAATTTAAAAAAAAAGAGTTGGATTTTTTTTTTCTTTTCAAAGAAACTTTACGTTAGTACGCAACTTTGTAGAAAAAGTCCAAGATGGAGAAATGAAAAATAATTATTTTATGGTAGATTAATACATCTGGTAGATCCAGATGTGTTAGTAACAGTTTGCATTTTGAGAAGATGAATAAAGAGAAAATGGAATACACCAAGCCCAAATACTGCAAACCCTTTGCTGATCATCGGTGCTCATCAAGCTTACGCAAATTAAACGAAAACGTTATTGCAAAATCAAAAATATTGAACAGTCAAGCTCATTTTAATACCGTCTCTATCAATTTGTGATTCGTGTAGTTATTGGAATAATAGTCAAGCCACCATTCATCCCTTCGTTGTTTACTATTCAGAATCTGGAACACTTAAGAATATCAGCTTCATCATAATATCGGAAGTACTCCATCATGATACTGTTGCGGTTCAGGTGTTCATTGCCAAATTAATGAGTTTTTTGAAAACAACAATACAGTTGAAAAAAGCGATGTTAATGTCTGATGGAGCTGCCTCACTATATAAAATAGAAAAAACTTCGCAAGTCTTTGCAAGTTCAAAACAAAATATAACGTCGATGCAGAGTGGCATTTTTTGCGACTTCTCATGGTAAAGGCCCATGCGATGCAATTGGTGGCATATTAAAACGAATGGCAAGAAATGCAAGTTTAGCTAAAGAACATGAACATCCCATTACAAGCACAAAAGAATTGTATGATTGGTCTAATCAGAAAAGTAATAAAAATTCATCAAAAATGTCATTTAGTTGGGTATCATATGAAGAATATGAACAAGGAGTAACAGAATGGAGCAATATTTTCAAAAATCTATAATAATAGCTGCCACGCAAAAGTATTACACTTTTGTTTCGATTTCAGATAATAAGATACAAAAGAAGCTGTTTTCAAAATAAATAAAAAAAAATAAAAAAAAAAATATAAGGTGACACTAGTTCTGTAAAGTACCGTGCTGGATCGAAACCCGTACAGTATCGAAATCCGTACACCTCGACGTTTTTCTTCAATTTGAAGCATTATAAAAATAAAAATTCATATGATAGTTACATGTACATGTCCGTTGAGCTGTTGGCCTTCTGTTAAATTAAACTATGCGTCAGTAGGCCATGAAATAAAAATAATAAAAATAAAAAATCAATCGTGTATCGGTTACAGTTGTCATTTCGCTGTATCGTTAGAAAATTTATTAAGAAAACGTTCTTCAGATGAAAACATTTTTCAAGTGGGATATACGTGTTTTACTCTGTGAATCTTTTTGAAATTGATGGAAAAGGTAACTCTTCGTCATTTTCGAGCTGTATATTGTCTGGTGAATAGTGTAAATTGTATTTATTCAACAAAAACTGTGCCGTACGGATTTTGATCCTTGTTAATTGCTTGAATCGAAATCCGTACAGCGTGTGTATCATGCATATATTGTTGAACTTTCTTCTTGTTTTCAGCATATAATGGAAGATAACAAGTATAAGTATACGACAAACAATTTCGAAGGAGCTGTGACTGAGGTGCGCTAGGGAAAATCGTACCGGGAAGCTTCGAAAGGTTCCGGCGTTCCGGTTGCTACAATAAGGTGTGCCGCAACGAAACGCTACGAAAAATTGCACTATTTCAGCTGATATAAAAAATTAGAAAACCGTGTGAAACTTTATGTGTGTATCTTTATAAATAAAAGATGTTCATTTATGTACTCTAATACTCTAATGGACTCTAAACCAGTCTATATCGCGTGTGTGCGGATTTCGATTCAAAAGAGTACGGGTTTTGATTCAGACAAAAAACTGTGTACGGATTTCGATTCAAAACATGTTCTATTAAAACATGATTTTTTCGAGTTTCAGACTGATTTTAATCATTTTGCTTGAAAATAGTGATAAAATATAAGTAGACTTATAAGTAAACATGTCAGTTTAAAGCAATATGTGATTTCTTGATTTTATATTGACCGTCGAAGATTATCATGTGCTTAGGTGTACGGATTTCGGTCCAGCACGGTATCTATGTCATAAATAAAATGTTCCTAAAATAATAAAACTCGAAAATAAATATTTGATTCTTATATATATATACATATATATATATATATATATATATATATATATATATATATATATATATATATATATATATATATATATATATATATATATATATATATATATATATATATATATATATATATATATATATATATATATATATATATATATATATATATATATATATATATATATATATATATATATATATATATATATATATATATGTATATATATAAGAATCAAATATTTATTTTCGAGTTTTATTATTTTAGGAACATTTTATTTATGACATAGATACCGTGCTGGACCGAAATCCGTACACCTAAGCACATGATAATCTTCGACGGTCAATATAAAATCAAGAAATCACATATTGCTTTAAACTGACATGTTTACTTATAAGTCTACTTATATTTTATCACTATTTTCAAGCAAAATGATTAAAATCAGTCTGAAACTCGAAAAAATCATGTTTTAATAGAACATGTTTTGAATCGAAATCCGTACACAGTTTTTTGTCTGAATCAAAACCCGTACTCTTTTGAATCGAAATCCGCACACACGCGATATAGACTGGTTTAGAGTCCATTAGAGTATTAGAGTACATAAATGAACATCTTTTATTTATAAAGTTACACACATAAAGTTTCACACGGTTTTCTAATTTTTTATATCAGCTGAAATAGTGCAATTTTTCGTAGCGTTTCGTTGCGGCACACCTTATTGTAGCAACCGGAACGCCGGAACCTTTCGAAGCTTCCCGGTACGATTTTCCCTAGCGCACCTCAGTCACAGCTCCTTCGAAATTGTTTGTCGTATACTTATACTTGTTATCTTCCATTATATGCTGAAAACAAGAAGAAAGTTCAACAATATATGCATGATACACACGCTGTACGGATTCCGATTCAAGCAATTAACAAGGATCAAAATCCTTACGGCACAGTTTTTGTTGAATAAATACAATTTACACTATTCACCAGACAATATACAGCTCGAAAATGACGAAGAGTTACCTTTTCCATCAATTTCAAAAAGATTCACAGAGTAAAACACGTATATCCCACTTGAAAAATGTTTTCATCTGAAGAACGTTTTCTTAATAAATTTTCTAACGATACAGCGAAATGACAACTGTAACCGATACACGATTGATTTTTTATTTTTATTATTTTTATTTCATGGCCTACTGACGCATAGTTTAATTTAACAGAAGGCCAACAGCTCAACGGACATGTACATGTAACTATCATATGAATTTTTATTTTTATAATGCTTCAAATTGAAGAAAAACGTCGAGGTGTACGGATTTCGATACTGTACGGGTTTCGATCCAGCACGGTAGTTTACAGAACTAGTGTCACCTTATATTTTTTTTTTTATTTTTTTTTATTTATTTTGAAAACAGCTTCTTTTGTATCTTATTATCTGAAATCGAAACAAAAGTGTAATACTTTTGCGTGGCAGCTATTTTATAGATTTTTGAAAATATTGCTCCATTCTGTTACTCCTTGTTCATATTCTTCATATGATACCCAACTAAATGACATTTTTGATGAATTTTTATTACTTTTCTGATTAGACCAATCATACAATTCTTTTGTGCTTGTAATGGGATGTTCATGTTCTTTAGCTAAACTTGCATTTCTTGCCATTCGTTTTAATATGCCACCAATTGCATCGCATGGGCCTTTACCATGAGAAGTCGCAAAAAATGCCACTCTGCATCGACGTTATATTTTGTTTTGAACTTGCAAAGACTTGCGAAGTTTTTTCTATTTTATATAGTGAGGCAGCTCCATCAGACATTAACATCGCTTTTTTCAACTGTATTGTTGTTTTCAAAAAACTCATTAATTTGGCAATGAACACCTGAACCGCAACAGTATCATGATGGAGTACTTCCGATATTATGATGAAGCTGATATTCTTAAGTGTTCCAGATTCTGAATAGTAAACAACGAAGGGATGAATGGTGGCTTGACTATTATTCCAATAACTACACGAATCACAAATTGATAGAGACGGTATTAAAATGAGCTTGACTGTTCAATATTTTTGATTTTGCAATAACGTTTTCGTTTAATTTGCGTAAGCTTGATGAGCACCGATGATCAGCAAAGGGTTTGCAGTATTTGGGCTTGGTGTATTCCATTTTCTCTTTATTCATCTTCTCAAAATGCAAACTGTTACTAACACATCTGGATCTACCAGATGTATTAATCTACCATAAAATAATTATTTTTCATTTCTCCATCTTGGACTTTTTCTACAAAGTTGCGTACTAACGTAAAGTTTCTTTGAAAAGAAAAAAAAAATCCAACTCTTTTTTTTTAAATTAAAATTTAATGTTTATTTCAAATTTTTTTTTTCGTAGAAAAATTTTTTTTTGTACAGTGTATATTTTTTTATGGTGCATTTTTAATTCCCTACAACTCATTTCCAGACAGTTTTTCTATACAACCAACGGTTTCTGGGCTACAATGCTTCGAATGAAACCAATGCCGAAAGGCATACGCCCTTTTAGAATGTAACTCATGGGTGTAAAAAATCTCTCCATCTGTGAAAATGCTCAGTTTGCTAAGCCAAATACGTGTGCAAAGTTTCATTCAAATCAAAAATGGTCGATATTCGACCATAGGTCATTAGGCGCGATCTTGCTCTACACTCACAAAGTTTTGTTGGGTGCTACCGATTCTGTAGACAAGACGGAATGAAATCTATCTATTTGTAACAGTGTAAGAACGCTGACATTGAAAAAAAAAAGAACTGATTTTTGCATATCATTTGATTCTTTTTGTTTATGTTTGAAAAATCTGAGTGATTAGAACGTTTTCTAAGAATAGATGATCTACAGTATTTTAAACTTTTTACCATTAAAATGTTGCATAATTCTTTTTTTCATTCGCTTAGAAAATCCAAAAATTGCAAATTTTTTACATGGTTTCATGGGTAATTATGGGATTTTCATCGCTGTATTTCTACTGAAAATCATTTAACTATCTCCACCCTTGCTTCTGAAATAACTTTATGGCATTTATTTTGAGCAAATTATAAAATATGTAACATTATAATATGCCTCTTTGGTAAATTACTCGTGAAAACTTAAAAGTTTTATGAAAGACGCAACCAGCAAACAATACGGATTTATTTGTGTTTGAGTTCTGAAATGCTTTTGATCTATCTCTAGTTTTGCATTGATTTCAAGGTAGTTTTGAATATGACAAAAAGGTATCCCAGCCAGGCTTGTTATTCTCGTCAATGTGTGGAAAGAGTGAGTTGAAATTCACCGCACACTTCTTCTCCGGTATGATCACTGCATGTAGCACTAAACTTTCTGTTTCTGCTTTGTGCTGCGTTTCTGTCACTCGCAAAAAACTCACTTACTGCTCACAGTACAGCCAAGCGAAACAGAAGTGATGAACCACTCAAGTGAGAATACACAGAAGTACATAATGCACAATGGTCCAGACACCGAATTTAGGGAGAAATTTGGATCTAGAGTTCGATAGAAATACTCTAGAAAAAAACTTTCTTCTACAAAGTTGGTAGATATAATGAGGCGCTTATTAAAAAAATATTAAACAAAAATTCTTTATGTATCTATGTCATAAATAAAATGTTCCTAAAATAATAAAACTCGAAAATAAATATTTGATTCTTATATATATACATATATATATATATATATATATATATATATATATATATATATATATATATATATATATATATATATATATATATATATATATATATATATATATATATATATATATATATATATATATATATATATATATATATATATACATATATATATATATATATATATATATATATATATATATATATATATATATATATATATATATATATATATATATATATATATATATATATATTTATTATATATATATATATATATATATATATATATATATATATATATATATATATAAATATATATATATATATATATATATATATATATATATATATATATATATATATAAATATATATATATATATATATATATATATATATATATATATATATATATATATATATATATATATATATATATATATATATATATATATATATATATATATATATATATATATATATATATATATATATTGGGGTACGACCCATACGTTACATTGATGTGTCTACATACTTGATTGAGCCATTCCAACGACCGTAAAAGCTTATTTTGTAGTGCGCAATAATTATAATTTTTCCAACATCCGGGAACCAAGTTGATTTTTTCAATATATTTCCATGTCAGACAAATCACTTTTGTTCTCAAGTGAACGACAAAAGAATTTCGAAAGCAGAAGTCAAAAAAACGAAAGCAATAAAATAGCTCGGAAAATGATTGCTGCGGCCAAAAAAAAGTGCTGCAGATAACTCCCTGGAAACTGAAGGAGAAGTGTATGGAGCAGGAATAACTGACTAAAAAAATTGATACAAATACATTATTTTTTTACTCAAATACCTTTTTAAAATTTTTGTTCCACCATATTGCATCCGCCATTTTGTTTTTTTTTTAAATATTGTACCGGGTGCATCTTCTGCGTCCAAGGAAATAGTAAGTAACACATTTCTGAACAATTTACTTCATTGATTACAGTATCATCGTTGTTTAAAACTTTAAACGCGTTTTTCTCGAGACCATGTTTTTTCAGCTGGTGGTAAATTTTTCTCAGCATCTACTGAACCGATTTTGCTGAATTTTTTTTTAACATGTAAAAATGGATTATCTAACTTGTCACGTAGCCGTTTTTTGATATCTGAGTTTTTCAATGTTTTATGATTTTTTAAATAGTGATTTTTCATGATAAAAAAAAACAATTTTTTTACTAAAATGGCCGCCATTTTGGCAATTTTTGGAATTTTCAAAAACGGCTACGTAACAAGATAGATAATATGTTTCTATATACTGAAAAAAAATCAGCCCGATCGGTCTACTAGAAGCTGAGAAAAACTTACCACCAGTTAGGTACTGATTTAGAGAGAGCATCCACGTTCCCAGCTGCCAACAGTGTGATACTCACTATATTTACATTCACGACATGGAAAATACATCTTCAAATATACCTTAATCAATAGCCGAAATAGCCAAACACTTCACTTTACTCTAGAGAGCCAAAAAAATATGAAAATTCATGATTTTTCGTCCTTCTAGAGTAGGGCCCCCCTTAAAAAAAAAGTTGAATTTTTTTTTATTTATTTTTTATAAACTTGACGTTAATACGCAACTTCTTAAAAAAAGTCCAGGACGGAGAAATGAAAAATAATTTTTTAATGGTAGATTGATTTTTTTTATAAAAATTCTAATTTAAACATTTTTTAAAATGAATTTTCATATTTTTTTGGCTCTCTAGAGTAAAGTGAAGTGTTTGGCTATTTCGGCTATTGATTAAGGTATATTTGAAGATGTATTTTCCATGTCGTGAATGTAAATATAGTGAGTATCACACTGTTGGCAGCTGGGAACGTGGATGCTCTCTCTAAATCAGTACCTAACTGGTGGTAAGTTTTTCTCAGCTTCTAGTAGACCGATCGGGCTGATTTTTTTTTCAGTATATAGAAACATATTATCTATCTTGTTACGTAGCCGTTTTTGAAAATTCCAAAAATTGCCAAAATGGCGGCCATTTTAGTAAAAAAATTGTTTTTTTTTTATCATGAAAAATCACTATTTAAAAAATCATAAAACATTGAAAAACTCATATATCAAAAAACGGCTACGTGACAAGTTAGATAATCCATTTTTACATGTTAAAAAAAATTCAGCAAAATCGGTTCAGTAGATGCTGAGAAAAATTTACCACCAGCTGAAAAAACATGGTCTCGAGAAAAACGCGTTTAAAGTTTTAAACAACGATGATACTGTAATCAATGAAGTAAATTGTTTAGAAATGTGTTACTTACTATTTCCTTGGACGCAGAAGATGCACCCGGTACAATATTTAAAAAAAAAACAAAATGGCGGATGCAATATGGTGGAACAAAAATTTTAAAAAGGTATTTGAGTAAAAAATAATGTATTTGTATCAATTTTTTTAGTCAGTTATTCCTGCTCCATACACTTCTCCTTCAGTTTCCAGGGAGTTATCTGCAGCACTTTTTTTTGGCCGCAGCAATCATTTTCCGAGCTATTTTATTGCTTTCGTTTTTTTGACTTCTGCTTCCGAAATTCTTTTGTCGTTCACCTGAGAACAAAAGTGATTTGTCTGACATGGAAATATATTGAAAAAATCAACTTGGTTCCCGGATGTTGGAAAAATTATAATTATTGCGCACTACAAAATAAGCTTTTACGGTCGTTGGAATGGCTCAATCAAGTATGTAGACACATCAATGTAACGTATGGGTCGTACCCCAAATTTCACCATCATTGAAGTTTTGATAATAAGCTATATTTAGTATAAAAATCTTATGTTAACGTTAACTAATTCGATAGGGGTGAAATGGTCACCTTTAGGTAGGGAGAAATGAGCACACCTTGTCACATAAACTTACCTGAAATTCATCTTAGTAGACTTGTGAGTTTGTCTGTTTCCATAGTCAGTGTTTGTTTACAGTGATGGTGCGAACATATATTAGAAAATCTTTGAGATCGAATCGGTCAGAAAAAGGGACTGCAGGCAGAATTTGACGCCATAAAGCGAGACGGGACATTCACGAAACAAGCCGCCAAATATCACGGCATCCCGCGACAAACGGTGGCCCATTAGTTGTACTTCTACACAGTTTCAAGATATGTTCCACAAGAGTGCTCAGCCCCGTGAGTGCTCATTATGCCCCAGTGGGGTGCTCATTGTGCCCCACACATCAACTGATTGCTTGTTTTTGATGCATGAATCTAATTTGTGTTTTCAACCATTATACGATAAACTTTTCAATTTGTGAATAGTGTACCTTTAATTATAGATAGTTAATGCAAGTTTTGCACTGTAGACATTTTAAAAATTTTGTCGTTTTCCATGCTTAAATCAGCAACCAAGTTAGGGTGCTCATTATGCCCCTATTCCCCCTATGCACAGGAGGAACAATGGGTTGCTGTCTTTCACCATTCGATAAAACTACTGATTAATCCTCTTCGTTTTATGTGTGTATGTGTGTGTGTGTGTGTGTGTGTGTGTGTGTGTGTGACCAATCAACAGACTACAAGAAAATTCGTACAATTACGCACTTCGTGTGTATGTATGTGTGTGTGTGTGTGTGTGTGTGTGTGTGTGTGTGTGTGTGTGTGTGTGTGTGTGTGTGTGTGTACATGTATGTATGTGTGAGTTCCAATATGTCGGTGTAAATATATTTGTGAGTTTAGGTCCGACTAAACGTTACTTATTGTATATATTTGGTCAGAAATTGCGCGTGCATTGTTCGAACAGAGCAACATAAAACGTCTCCGCTAATTCTCTCTAGGTGACCCCATACTTTTAGCTGTAACTTTTGAACGCGATCAGATATCAAAAAAATTCTTCTGGCACAACATTTCTGAATGTGTAAGCATTCCAAAAAAGCAAAAAAAAACTTCGATTTCTTCGACTTTCTAGAGTAGGGAAATTTAATGTTTATTTTAAATTTTTATTTGGTCAAAAAAAAATTTTTTTTCACAGTGTATATTTTTAATGGTGCATTTTTAATTCCCTACAACTCATTCTCAGACAGTTTTTCTATACAACCAACGGTTTCTGGGCTACAATGCTTCGAATAAAACCTATGCCGAAAGGCATACGCCCTTTTAGAATGTAACTCATGGGTGTAAAAAATCTCTCCATCTGTGAAAAATGCTCAGTTTGCTAAGCCAAATACGTGTGCAAAGTTTCATTCAAATCAAAAATGGTCGATTAAATTTTCGCGTATTTCCAGGCGATTTGAAATGATTTTGCTCTGTAAAGACTATGGTGCTTATTACGGGAGTCACTTCACGGTGAAATATATTTCACTCTCACGCTCACTTCACTTTTCCCGATTCCACCTCAAGTGAGGTGACAAAAATCACCTCCGTAGAGTGAGATTGACAGTGAAGTGAAATTGAGAATAGGACAAGTGAAATGAGATTGTTTCCCAGCTCAAAAATTTTCAAGTCCCAAAAAGTCGTTTTTTCTCGTTTTTTTAGATAACACCAGATCTTGACGTGTTCTGCATTTCTAAGACATTCGGCATCAAAAAAAATGTTTTTTTCGGTATCGCAAATTTCCTGAACTAGCATTTTTTTCATCGGGCAAAAAAATGAAAATTTGACCGCTCTAAAGCACGGATCAAATTCTGATTCGCTTCGTTACTAAAGAATAAATCCAATATTTACCATTAGATCACAAATCAATCAATTTTAAGACTAATGGCATCTTCGTGGAATCATTCCACCGTTCAAAATGGTCGTGAAATAATTCCACGCGAAACGTCGCTTTTTCCGTTCTCACTTCACTGATATGACACTCATAATAACCCAGATTCCACGGCAGATGGCACTTTGCGACGTTTTTCTCACTTACGTGAGTCCCGTAATAGGACTTCATTCACTTCACTCTGATTTCACCGTGAAGTGACTCCCGTAATAAGCACCTATGTTTATATAAACATCTTTGCATAGGTCGTGCTTCCGAATGTCGAATACATAAAATTATGCATTATAAAATAAAAGGAAATAGATGCAAAGGAAATAAAATAGCTTTTCGTGTGCTAAGAAGATGAACATTTAGAAGTTCTCTCATTTCCTCTGCTCAGCTTCTGAATTGCGACGTTGCGGCAGCAAAATTCGATTATGTTTCGTTACCTACTGCCTAAATAGACACATAGACTTCTCGCTGCACATTGGTATCACTATTCTTACCAAAATTATTGCTAAAATACTATGCCAGCCATTATCCATTGTCCACGCTAGAATTCGTTTTTTCCACTTCGTTGATATCTGCGATAGGGAGATGAACTTTCAAATAAAAGTTTTTCAACATTCAATTTATTGATTATTGCATTCTACACAATTGTATGGAGCTTATTATTATTTTAAATCAGCCCCTCTCAACTTTACATGTAATTTTTGTTCTCGCAGAATGTAACTTCAGGAGAAAGATGTATTCTTACGTTATGAACTTGGAAGGAATTCTGAGAGAAATAATTTTCAATATGATTTTTAATTCACAGAATAAATAAATACGAAAAAGTTTAACAAAAGCTATAAAGGGAAAGCGCCTTTATATTTTTTATAAATAAATATTATTTGACTGAGAAAGAATTGTTTTGTTTTTTTTTTGATGAAAATCGGTAAACAAAAAGGTGTTGGGAATCGATATTCATTTAAAACTTAGATATTCACTGCTTTATTCGTCACCAATCATCAATGAACATGAAACTAATAATTTATGGTTTAACATATATTTAAACCATTTGAGCACTTTAGTATATAGTAGTTTAAGTACCATTATTTGAAAAACAATTAAATTTTTGCTTTTTCCAGGTTCAAATACATTTAATCAATGAATGCACTTTTTTTTAAAACAACTGTCGTTGTAACTTCGAAATACGAATAGCTCAAATATTATGATTAGTGAGAAAACGAAGCTTCAAGTGTTGTTTGTAAAGTTTGAAATTGATTTTCAATTGCATTTTCAATACATTCTTTGCAAGCTATTTTTGCTCCTGCATTTAAATAAAAAGTAATGGCCACTAATTGGCTTTAACAAAATCTCTCCGGAGGTAAAACACTAAATATTTCTATTTTTAGTTGCTTCCTCCGGCAGTCTATTAAGGCATTTAACTATGGCACTCGTGCTTCATCCCATTATAATGAAAACATCCTTACCTACTCGCTTTGTCTTGCCGAGTTCAAACGTTAGGGGTTCATAACGTTGACCGTTGCACAGAACAAAGTTTAAAGGGTGAATGCGTGCTCGGCTGGGATCGGTACGAAAGATGTTTCAGATATCCTCTGGCTGTACCGAGATAGCTTACAGGCTTTCAGCAATTAAATTTAATTTATGTGAAATTTATGCCATTAGGTTCAGTGCTGCCTCGCGGTCCTGGCAGTGTCTGACAGGGGTGAATTGTATCGCAATGACTGATGCTGTTCGTATGTGAAAAGAAAATCTTAGAACAGTTTTCAAACGACCTCTGGTTACGAGCGGAAGGGATGACCAATGTTTGTCTACATATGTATCCACTCTCTAAACGTGAAAGTTTCCTCGCACACCAAAGGAACATCCTGATAGCTCAGACAGAAAAGCTCATTCATTATTCATAAGATTTTTTTTACAACAAAAGATTTATCTTCGCGTAGAAAAGAGCCTGCAGTCTGACTGGAAGCGTCTGCTAGGTTCGAGATAAAAGTGTTTCATCAGCTATTTTAAGACAACAGATCTGTTGTACTGTACTCATATGTTTCCTCGAATGTCTACTTTCTTTTCGGGTCTACTTTCGTGCTGCAACGAAATCACTGGCACCGCAGGTCAGCATCCGGCAACCGTATCCGATGGATCTCAAAGGATGTTTTCCCGAAGAATCTAGTCACACTAGAGCTCAAGTCCAATCCACTGGCTGGCATCAAGCCAGGTGCGCTGCAGAATCTGCCGCGTCTCCGAAAGTTGTAAGTTTGCCAGCTGGGAAGGTAAACAGTTCATGCCAAAATTAATGCCCTCTCGTGTTTGTTCTACATTGCAGAATTCTTTCCGATGTCCGAGGCCTCCAAGAACTACCTCCACTAGATGGCTGTACCTCGCTGGAAGTGCTGCGTGTCGATCGAGCGAACCTATCCAAAATACCTGACCATATTTGTAAGACTTCGCCGCGCTTGAGGAGTTTGTAAGTATAGTAATACAAAATAGTGTAAAAAATTGTGTTTACATTTCGATGTATGGATTCGAAAAAAACTGTCCTTAACGTGAAACAAAGATCAAAGATCATTATCTAAAATTAAATTTTTCGGTATAAAACTTTAAGTGCTGCATGAAACACCATAAATAATCACATATTTCTTATTTAACTGACCCAACGGCTGCTGACTTCAAAATTTTCACAAATATTTATTCATAAAAATGCGAACATGTACCTCGAACTTTAAAGGGGTGTCCAATGAAAGTCTATGCTTAAAATTTGTATGGACTGACTTCTAAGGGAAGAGGAGACAAACATGATGAAAAATATGACTTTGTGGTTTATGAATAGCCCTTTCACAAAATGATACCTCAATACATTCCAAATATTTTGGTATTGTAATGTATGCTTAAAAAGCTATCAAAGTTAGTTGCTTTTACGGTAACACTGAAACCTCAAACAGAGATATACTATGTCAGATATTCGGAAAAATGCACACTATTTTACATCAAGTTTTCTCTAAAACGTATTTTTTACCAAATCTAAAAAGTTAGCGTTAATTTAGAAATAAATATTCGAGAGCCTTTCCATATCATCGAGGGGAAGAAAACGCAGTGAGTGACATTCGAAAATGCCCAATGTCTCTCATATACTGAGTTTTAATCATAAAAGAGATGGGATGCTTTTCGCAGCTTCAATTAAAAAACTATTCGAAAATTGAAAAACGAACTTACTTATTTTTATAGACCGTCCCAAAAAGAAAGGGCATACCTTCAGCTCGTTAAAAATGAGTATTTTTATTTATATCAACTTTTCCTCTTACATATAGTTTTTCAACATGTTGATAACCACAGTTCATGTTCTCGTTCATGTTCAAGTTCTCGAGCTTTTGCTCTAAATTTCTTCATAAAATTCTGCACAAATTGATTAGCAACGTTTTCAAACGCTCTTGCCAAATTTCGTTGCCCAACGATATCCGCTGGCTGAACATGTTGGCGAAGGTCCCTTCTGACCACAGCCCAAAATCGTTCACTGGGACGAATTTCAAGGCAATTTGTGGGATTCGGAAGCACACCTGGAGACACCCCAATGGAGAGGCCTGCTCCCAGGTCGACAACATGCTGATCGACAGCCGGCACTTTTCAGACGTCATAGATGTGCGGTCCTTTCGAGGGCCAAACATCGACTTGGATCACTATCTCGTGGTAGGCAATATTAGCGCCCGGTTGTCGTATTAAAATCAAGATCGGTGAGGGTGATACGTCTGGACATCCAGAGGAAGGAGTTGCTGCAGAGTATACTCGGAAAGTTGATAGACGGATCGGTGAACCAGCTGGAGTGGACCTGAACGAGCAGTGGAAGCACATCTTTGATGCGGTCAGCGAAACAGCGCGAGAAGTGATAGGCATGACAACGGGAACCATGCGTAGTGGGTGGTTCGATGATGAGTGTCTAGAGGTGACGGAGGAGAAGAACCGAGCCTACGCCAACACGTTAGTAGCAGCAAATCGTGTAACGAGTCACATGCGGGAGAAATACCGGGAGGCAAGAGCTGCCGATAAGAGGCTTCATCGCCGTAAGAAACGTGAGCACTACGATCGCATCCTCGCGGAGGCGGAGAATTGCTTCACCAGGCACGACACGAGGAGCTTTCATAGAACTATCAACGGAATCAGGAACCGGACCGTGCCAGTACCTGCCATGTGCAATGACAGGGAGGGGAACATGATTACCGATAAATCGCAGGTGGCCAGGCGTTGGAAGCAACAATTGAAGTGGTACTGAACGGTGAGGAAGGTAGGAGAGTCGTCGATGGGAACAGGATATAAATTGGGTAGGATGGACAAGCTGTGGACCGACCAACATGGGACGAGGTGTAGAATGCTTGCAAAGAGCTAAAGAACCACAAAGCCGCTGGGAAGGACGACTTACCGGCCGAACTTTTCAAAGTTGGGAGCAAGCGGCTGTGTAGTGCAATTCACCAAATTATCCTAAGGGTATGGTCTGAGGAACAACTACCTACGAACTGGTTTGAAGGAATCACCTGCCCTATCTACAAGAATGGATATAGGCTCGACTGTAGTAATTATCAAAGCATAACCCTCCTCAATTCCGCTCACAAAATTCTCTCCCGTATCCTGTTCCAGCGACTGAGGCCGTTGCAGGAAGCCTTTGTTGAAGAATACCAATGCGGTTTTCGAGTGGGGCGATCTACAACGGACCAGATTTTTACCTTGAGACAGATTCTCGACAAGCTTCGAGAACACAACTTGCAGACGCATCATCTGTTTATTGACTTTAAGGCGGCGTACAACACAGTGAAACGCAACGCAACGAGCTTTGGCAAATAATGCTAGAACATGGTTTCCCTACAAAACTAATAAAACAGTTACGTGCGACGCTTGACGGTTTCACATCATGCGTCAGGACAGCGGGCGAATTTTCGGACGCGTTTGTGATGATGGCCTGAAGCGAGTTGACGGGCTCTCGAACTTGCTGTGCAACATAGCTTTAGAAGGTGCAATATAGAGAAGCGGCGCCATCATCACCTTGCGTAGCCGCAAGGTTACAGAGTCCGCCTCGTCAAGCGGATGGTCGTGGGTTCGAATCTTAGTAGAATCAGGCCATTCGATGTCAAAAAGGACTTTAAGTATGAGTTCATTCTCAGGCTCCCCACCGCTTACCCTTCCTTTACGCTGAATTCTATAATACCTTTGCGTAACTTCCTCTTAACAAAAAATAAGTCCCTCTTATCAATAAAACTGGCCAGAAGGACGCACGACGAAACTTCTCCAGGGAATTATAATTGGCGATATTTGGCAGGAGGAAGGAGGCTCCGTATAGAAGAAGTGTAAAACGAGGGGAAGTACATTACACACAAGCACTGAATAAAAATAATAATAAGCAAGCCACTTCTCAATAGCGGTAGTGCTAAAAAGAGGAGTGCGGAATACAGCACCCGGACATATCTCACAATAGATCAACGATTCTGGTCGCAGTGAGGAAGTCCATACAGGAAAAAAAGTCTCACATGCTTCTGGGCTTCGCGGACGACATTGATAAAATTGGTGTTAACCGTAGATCAGTTGAGGAGGCCTTTACGGCTCTCAAAAGGGAAGCTGCGAGCATTCGACTCATCATAAACACTACCAAAACGAAGTACATGGTGGCTGGCAAAGAGCATTGTAGTTTTGCGGGTGTTGGTGCTGCGGTGGAGATGGATGGGGATACTTTCGAAGTGGTCGACGAATTTGTTTATCTTGGTACTCTCGTGAAATGTGACAACGAGGTGAGCGAAATTACGGAACGAGGTGAGCGAAATTACGGATTGTGTAGCCAGCTTAGGTCCCGTAGCCTACAGATCCGTACGAAATTGGCGCTCTATAAAACTCTGATCCTCCCGGTGGTGCTCTACGGACATGAATCGTGGACGTGGAAGGAGCCCGATCGACGAGGGCTTGGGGTCCTCGAGCCTAGAATCCTACGATCAATACTCGGAGGCAAACTAAAGAATGGGGTGTGGCGCAGGCGCATGAATCACGAGCTGTACGAAGTATACAAACACGCTGATATTGTCAAGCTGATGAAACACGGCAGGTTACAGTGGGCTGGCCATGTAGCACGGATGGCGGATGAGCGACCGGCAAAGATAATGTTTGGCAGAGAACCGGATAGAGGCCGACGACTTCGAGGCAGACCTCGCACACGCTGGATGTGTGCTGTCGACAAGGATGCTAGAGCAGCGGGTGTTAAGGGAGACTGGAGAGTAACAGCCCAAGACCGAGTTTTGTGGAGACGTATTCTGGATTCGGCATAGGATCTCAACGATCTGTCGCCATAAAAGTAAAAGTAAATTAAGTATAAAAATGCCAATGTCTCAGCCCCCCGATATAATATCAAGGATTTTTTTTCATGTAAATTTTCGTCTTGAATCCCGCTTTGCAGTAACAATTTCAGCACTTGATAAAAAAATTTGATTTATGTTTTGAAGGGTTTTATATAAAAATTATGTGGGAAATTATTTTTTCTATGATATTTAATAGGCTCTGTGAGTCAAATCACTGAATGTGAAGCTGAACTAAAACATGCAAAATATTCAAAAACCGCCTCAAAAATATGAGAAAATTTAAGGAAAAATGTGGGAAAAGAACAGAATTGAAAAAAGTGCAAAAGAGTGGTTTTGTAGCTCAAAAAGCATTTTTTCATAAGTCACGCTTGGGCAACCTGAAAACAATTTTTTAAAAAGTCGAAATTTTCTACAAAAATTCTATAAATAACATTATCTTTCAATTGAGGGCTGAGCACCTTAACTTTCCAACATCGATTTTTTGGGACACCCTACTGCGTAGTCTATGTCGAATAAACAGAACCGCGGATGCCATCTCGGCTCTATTTCCGAATGGTTGCGCCGAAGAAAAGTTTTATAATCATACGAGTTCTCAATTCGATGTGTAGGAAATTCCACAAAAGAAATGAAAAATAAGTAATATTGGATAGTATATATAGGATTTATACGTTAATTTCACATATTTTTTTTTAAATTCTTCATACCATATGTACTCAAAAATATTTTGTTTGTGTTTTTATTTTTGGGGATATAAAACAGATATTGGATATGTTCTTGATAACATTTTTAAATTTGTAGATTATTGCAGTATCTTAAAGCCAAGTGTAAAGAATAGAAATTTTTATTAAACAAATGTATGTAAAAGTACTAATTTATATATGCTCACTGGTCAACAACCATGCGTTTACATTCCGCGCAAGTTCATGGAAGCGCATGGTGGTTGACACACTAACGACAGAAATAATTCTGCTCTTCTCTTTTCCCGTGCTTCCAGAGACTTCAAGTCCAACCGATTGAGGAGCATTCCAAATATGACCAACTGTCGTGATTTAAGAGTATTGTAAGTTATTCACTTTCGGGTTCAAGCAGCAGAAATCATTGAATTAATCGCACCGTGTTCCACTTCCAGAGATTTAGCCGCTAATAGCATAAGCTCGCTCCACGGAGCACCGTTCTCTAGTCTCAGCCAGCTGCACGATCTACTCCTTTCGCACAACGAAATCGAATCGATTCCGTACGATGCATTCATTGGCCTGTTCCGGTTGCAAGTATTGTAAGTAAGCAAATAAATCAAACGCGCCGCTTCCACCGCCGCCGGTCTCGTGATCCGGGTGGATGAGTTGGCGCTAGAGAACACCACCAGAAATGAATCCCACCACTAAGCCAAGTAAAATGAAATTGAATTTCTCTGTTTTTTTTTTCTCTCTCGCACTTTCTGCTGCTGTGTTACTTTTACTGGACGCTTGCCACAGGGATTTAGAAGCCAACCACATATACTTCATCCACCAGAACGCATTCAAGCAACTAGTCAAACTGGAAGATTTGTACGTTTTTATTGCTATTTGATCTTTTGTCCGCTGTTTGCGGTCGCCATAGCAAATCGTGTGTTTTATCGAATGCCTTCTCCGTTCCACTCTGTTTCGTTACGTACAGGAATCTGGGCAACAACATATTTCCACATCTTCCAACGGTTGGTTTGGGGCGACTGCTGCATTTGAAGACATTCAACAATCCAAACCTGCGAGAATTTCCACCGCCGGAAGCTTTTCCGCGCATTCAAACGCTTGCATTATCATATGCTTACCACTGCTGCTCGTTCCTGCCGTTAGTGGCCAGTTCTCCTAAAGTTCCTAAACATCATCCCATCAAAGAGGAGGTTCTATTCCCGACTGATAACGAGTTCGATATGAGCTTGTGGAACAACAGTTACAACGATTTGTGGCCGCAACTACGTAAGTGTAGACATAAAAGGCGAAATATAGCTCATATTTCATCATTAAATTATCTTTCTAGATAACCTTAGCAAAAAGTTCGGAACACAAATTAACGACTTGCTGCACTCGTATGGTTCAGAATACTATACTGGTGGAATGCCGACCTATCCGGAGGAATACTTCGAGGAGGAAGGTGGCGTTACACATGCTATGCCAACGGCTCAACCAGGTACCGTCCATTGTCTTCCAGAGCCGGGTCCATTTATGCCTTGCCAGGATTTGTTCGACTGGTGGACTTTACGTTGCGGCGTTTGGGTAGTGTTTCTGCTAGCCATGCTGGGCAACGGAACTGTCGTGTTTGTGCTGATTTTTTCCAGGTCGAAGATGGATGTTCCACGATTTTTAGTTTGTAATTTGGCGGCTGCTGATTTTTTCATGGGAATCTATCTGGGATTTCTGGCGGTTGTTGACGCTTCCACACTGGGAGAATTTCGGATGTATGCGATTCCGTGGCAGATGAGTGCGGGATGTAAGCTGTCTGGATTCCTAGCAGTGCTGTCCTCTGAGTTATCTGTCTATACGCTGGCTGTAATTACACTGGAGCGCAATTATGCCATTACTCACGCAATGCACCTGAATAAACGCCTGTCACTAAGACACGCGGGCTATATTATGACTGTTGGATGGACTTTCGCTATAACAATGGCCATTCTTCCGCTGTTTGGAGTTTCGGACTATCGAGTGTTCGCCGTTTGTTTGCCGTTCGAAATCAACAACGGAACCGGCAGCTTAGCCTACGTAGTGTTCCTGATGTTTATTAATGGAGTTGCGTTTCTTATCCTAATGGGATGTTACTTGAAAATGTACTGTGCCATACGAGGTTCTCAGGCCTGGAACTCAAACGACTCGCGAATAGCGAAGCGTATGGCGCTGCTAGTCTTCACCGATTTTATATGCTGGTCTCCAATTGCTTTCTTCTCCTTGACTGCTGTTTTCGGACTGCATCTAATCTCTCTAGAACAAGCCAAAGTGTTTACGGTATTCGTGCTACCTCTAAATTCCTGCTGTAACCCGTTCCTGTATGCCATTTTAACCAAACAGTTCAAAAAAGACTGCGTCCTCATTTGCAAAGCGATTGAGGAGTCCCGCGTAACTCGCGGAATTGGCCGTTGCCGACATAGTTCCAACTTCAGCAACCGGCACACGCCGGCTAATACTAACTCGCTGGTAGAACGATCATCGCGAGAACTCCCGCCGCTACTTCCTGGTCAAATGTGCAATTGCTCGGCCAAACTTATGGAGCAGGAAAACATGCGACGTCGCTTCCAGCAGGAGAATACCTTTCCCAAAACGTGGCGCCGATTGCTGTGCAACCTTGGACAACGAAGTGACAATCGTCGTGGAGGGCGAAATGGCGATCAATACGCCTATCAGATTGCTGAAATACAGCAGAAGCAGCATAAACGAACGGGATCGATGTCATCAAGTGAGAATTTCAGCTCATCTCGCTCCGATTCCTGGCGACATGCTCAGCATCATTGCGGTATTCCCCTCCGGTTGCTGGATCCGAAGCGACGGCACACTTCGTGGTTAATCACCCGCAAAACTTCACAGGACTCGAATCTGTCCAGTTCACGAAACGATTCGTCTGGGTCAACCGCTACGCAGAGTACCGGAACGTGGCGGATATCACGGTCGAGTGCCAGCAATTCGGTGGTGTTGCCTGGGCTGAAAATCGACGGCGTTCCGCATCCACATCATACAAGTAAGTGCGATATATTACACTAATATTACAAAGTTTCATACAAACTAAACAATAAAAATAAATACCAAAAAAGTCTTCATTACTCATGCTTCTAAATCTCCATCTTATTTTTGATCTATCGCTGGCTTTTATCTTCAGAATTATCCAAATTCAACTCAAACAATATGTGAAGTAATTTAAACCATAAATCTAAACTTACTTTGTTTTTTTTTAATTCCTATACGATGTTTAGCCCACTCATACGCATTCCGGCTAAGAGAATGTGAAAAGAGTAACATGTTATTAATTTGATTGTCTTGAAATCGACGAAAAAGGCCTACATTTAGTTCTGAAAATTCATATCCAACGATCATTTTTTATCATTAGAATGTACGACAAAGCGCAAACTTTTTCTCTCGTTTAATTATTTATTGATTCCGTCATAATTAATCGCATACCCTAAAATGTTTTTCCAGGTGGTGCCCGACAATCCATTCCCGGTGGCAAACCACGCTTGGTGCGACAATCTGCCGTCCAGGATGATTCGCAGGAGCTGTCTTGTTCACCTCCGCGGCTAGGGGTTCGCTTCTTGCCGACAATACCATCAGCGGCTGACAGTAGCGTACAGTTGGATGACGATACTGCCGAAGCGCATTCCAGCCCCGGTTCCAGCCATGGAGAGCGTGACCAAGAGGAATCACCTGCGGCGGTAGTGACGACGACGACACCGACTACTGCTGTTGGAAGTAATGCGGGTCCATTGTCGCCATCCCCGTTCTATGCCATCCTACACAGTGGAAACCCTCAAGCAGCTGTATCTAGTCTCAAGGATAAAACTAAACCACCGTGAGCCAAATTGCCGGTCGGTGATCCAATTTAGGCTAAGCGAAGCTGCAAGTATTAATTGTGAAAATGCTTAGTCAGTGTTCAGTAATTAGTCAAAATAATGAAAGTATTTCGGAACCTTCGAGTAAATATTGTTGACAAAATTCGGTTATTTCCTCCCTTAAAATATTTAAGCCTGATGTTCTCCGACGGAATCTGTACATATTTTATATTACAAACAATGTAAGGTAAATGCAAAACAGTGTGATACTAAAATGAATACTTCATATTGCCTAGAATATTAAAATTATTTATTTTCAATTAGAATAGTATGATCGAATGGGGCATTCAATGAAAAAAAAGTCAGCTACCAATCCGGACCGAACAGCAACTTTGCAGAAAAGCAAGTATGACGCGTCTCCACTTGTTCCGCATAGTCTAGTCAAAATTATCACGAGTGCCAGTATACTTTAATACGACTCAAATCGTATACAAGTTACTTGCATGCAATGTCGCTGCGGTTTGCATTCCAGTAGCGTTCGAACAAGTGAAAAGCTCGCGATATGCCTGCTAGTTAAATGTTTTCTAACCAAACGGTTTTATCGCACTCCATTGAACTAGCGACAGTGCAAAAAAACTTGAATCTTACATCCAAAGCTCGAGCAAAGTTCACCGTCCACAGACAATAAATTCTTGCAACCCAATCGAAGTAATAATCCTGAATAACAACCATAACACTCACGATTGAAACGAAATAAATATTTACATTTCAATACAACACAAAACATCAAATGCTGCCAAAAAATTTCGGATACTTAGGATATATATGCTGAAAATAAGTAAAATGATTATCTCGATGATCAGATCACTGCCATTTAAATCAAGTTTGTTTTGGAATTTTATGAAACAAAACGTAGATTTTCTAGAATATTAATAAGAGTAAAAGGGTACAACTGTGTGATACCAAGATTGAACTGAGCGAAAAGATACGTTTCGAACGAAAAGTAGAGGGGACACGAAAATCATCCGTTCACTCAACAGTATTATTTCTCTAAACTCAATAATCTTCGGAATAAAAATATTTAACAAATAATATTGTACATAATTAAAATCCCCGGGAGTTAAGCATAAATAACAAAATTTACTAAAAAAAAACTACACAAAACACAACCTCTTAACATTCTATATTCGTTGCGTGTTGCCTGTTGTGTAAGGAAGTGTGTTGCTATATTGGTAGAAGCGGATAATTGTGGAGGATGAGCGTAAAGGAAAAGATAAACAAACAAAAAATATAGCTGGATTAGGTATAGGGAGAACGTACGGAAAGAGAAGAGATAGATATTATATATTTATTCCAAATACTAACTTTAAGGAAACTTGATAACTTCAGAAGTTTATTCAAGCTACTTGACATGAACGCAGATGAGTAATAAAATCTCCATTACAGACATTGTGGAATATTGTCAATGTTGTAACCTTGAAGCCATGCTCAAAGATCTTACTGATTGATGATGACCGCCTAGAGGTAATCTATTAAAGTCTGATACATTTCGGTAACTCCATCTGTTTGTTATACTCACACGTTGAGGACAATTGTAACGGTACAGGACAACGGAACTAGCGAAATTAGAGTGATACTTAAAGCTACTGACACCCTCTCTATCTCCATCCCTCCAGAGCCAGAACATACTTGTGAAATCAGCATACAGGGTGCGGCGGGCAAAAATGCAAAAAAATTGTGGTGCTACACTGAATCCCATTTTCAACTACTTTAACCCTCTAGTGCCCAGCGCCACCTTTAGACGGCCTTCAGTTGAACCTCTCAAAAGCTTTAATAAGAACTTAAAAAATGTTTATAAAGCTGCATAGTGATTTTTTCCAAGTCCGTCTAAAAATTAATTTTGGCAACGCCCTAGTTGAGTAATAACATCAAAATTTTCGAGTTCAGTTATCTGATGGGGTGTCATCCATTCTTTTTTATAACTCCGTAGAAGCTCCGTAGCGACAAGGCTAGAGTCCGCTTTGACGAGCGGGTGGTCGTGGGTTCGAATCATAAATCAATCAGGCCATCTGGTTGTCTAAGGACTTTAATACGGGGTTATTCTCAGGCTATCCACCACATGCCCTTTCTTCAAGCTAAATTATACAATAACCCTTGTTGACTTTTCTCCTAACAAAAACAAATCCTTCTTGAAATAAAACTGGTCTGAGCAACGTATGACAGTACACTTCGAAGAATTGTAATTATGACGTGATATAGGCTGGAGAAACGAGGTTTCGATAACACTCCCTTCTCTTGACAGAATATAAGTCCTACTTATAATAAAACTGACCAGAGCATAGACCCATTCCCCGACATTCCCCATGACATATTAACTTTTAACAACTATACTTGAAATTTCTAACTATGAAAATATTCTAAGCAGTTAGAGAACAGATTGATATTCATCAACATTCAATATAGTTTGTGCCAATTATGCATGCGGTTGCTGAGTAATAGGAGTTTGAATGTCATTCTTCGGTGTAAAAACTGATTTCTCTCCGCTGGGATAGGGTTAAGAGCCTCTTCAGGCAATTGTGATTGTGATTCGGTGTTGGCAGGAGCAAAGGATCTTTTGCATAGACTCCTTCCTCTCGACAAAATGAATCCTTCTTAGGAAAAATTGACTAGAAGAAAATGAATACTCTCCAGGGAATTGTGAATGGTTATATTGGCACGGGGAACGAGGTTTCGATAACATGTGTTTTTCTTGACAAATTTAGTCCCTCTAAGAATAAACCTGTCCAAAGTTATTTAGTCCCTCTTAGAATAAACCTGTCCAAAGTCAATATGTTAGAACCTAAAGAGTGAATATACATTTGTTGGCTTGAAGCGTTCATGTAAATCTATTTTTACAAATAAAAAATTGAATGAGAAAGGCTGGGTCTGACCGCTAGGTGGATTAATTTAGGTTTTTGATATTTTCTCTGGCCAAAACACATACTTTTCATCTGTATGGTGTTTTGGATGAAATGGAATCGTTGTTCAAACATTCGTTTTGGTATATATTTTGATTGATAGCCAAACCACTAGGCATGAGCCATGATTTGACAAAAAGGAAAGAAGTCCTTTTCTGTCCATTACTCTGGCTGGTCTTCCACCATCTTCCTGGCGGATTTTAGTTGAGGTTTGCAGCAAACCATACACAATAGAAATTAGAAGATTTTTGCTTCAAAAATGGTTTTCCACGAACTTTTTACCAAAATTGTTGTGAAGTTCATAGCGAACTGTATAATGCACTTGAGGAATGCTCCTTGTTTGGATGCCATTTTGAACCAAACTGAGCATGCATAAACAAAACAAAACAAAAACTGGCATAAAAAGGAAAGATCGAGCTGTCATATAAATATTTTCATTTCTCCCTGAACGTGTTTGTTGTGGAGTAACAGAGCCTCGAAAGAAATCCATATTTTTAGTTGTCATCGGTTACTTTGATAGTGATACTGCTAATATTATGAAGTGCGGAATACAGAAAACACCTGAGCAATATTACAATCAATCAAATGTCTGGACGCAGAGATGAGTCCACACAGAGGGAAAAAAACTAAAGAAACTAAACTTTCCGGGTTTGCAGCGTGAGATCGTCCTGACGACATTTTTCGATGCAATAAACTGTAGCCAAATGGCATCTTACCGCGAACTAGTAAAACATTCTTTGGCATACATTATCACAAATTTTCATGCACCACTTGACGAACGCATTTCATTTTCCGGTATGGATATTCGGCCTTCAACGCGACTTATTTGATTGACCCGCTGTAGACTTTTAGAGCTAGAGTTATTTCGTCTCCAAACCTACAATCGCCGCTCCCGCAGGAAGTTTAAGTGACAAAACATCGTCATGCACGGTATTCCACAATACCGAACCCAGGATGAAACCTTGCGGCTCTGACATCACCTTCTCCCTGATTGTCAGCCTGAGCAGCACTTTCTTGGAGTGTGTAGTGTGTAGAATGAACTTCACCTAGGTTCTCACTTCGGAAGTAAAATACGAAGCACCCTACCAGTCGTTGTCATCTAGGGTAAGACAGGTCTCGTCGTCCATCACCACCGTCACGTCATGATTTGCCGGGAAAATCGCTTGATCATCTTATTCAGGCGCTGCCGCTGTGTCATATATAAGCCTGTGCTCCGATTCCAATGAACGAGACTACCACTGCCTGACATGTTTGTCCATTGTCCATGTTCGAAAAAGTACCTTTTCACTGTTTGGTCAGTTTCTTTGGAGCTTCTTCTCGCTCAGGGTCGTCGGCCATCTGGAACCGAGATTTCTCTCGATGCACTGATTGTTGTCCAATAGTGCCATGTATCCGGTGTCCACGAACTGCCGCACGATGTCCGTTTTCGACACGCCGGGTACTGTTCTTTGAATGCGCACACTTCTGAACCGAGTAACTTCACTGTTTTCGCCATCACGGTTAGAGTTAGACTGATAGAGCTGTTATTCTTTTGATGACTCTTGGGTTACTATGATTGATGCTGCATGGTTAGTTTGGTCAGTGTGTGTGAAGGTAAACCCATGAAAAATCGGCAATTTTTGTACATTTTTTACCGCAAACGTTACAGTCCCAGCTGGCGCTATTGAACGCGTTTCTCAAGTCTAGCGATAGGGAATGCTCCCTTTTTATGCTGGAGTGCTACCACGGCTGGTAACGGAGAGAATAGCATCCACCGTAGACTTATTTCCCGAAAGCCGAGTTGGTTGCTTGACAGACCGGTTTCATTTTCGGTGAATCTCGCAAGTCTGATAAGGATTACCCTCTGACACCAGGAGCGTGAATGTAGCTCAACAGTCTCTAGCGTTTTCTTTATGGATTTTTTCATAGTTTCTAATAGTATAGTATATCCGTTTATTAAGTATTCGACACTGTCTTCCGGTGTTTGTGACAAAGGGGGTGAGGTCTTGGATCAACGTAACATTTTTTTAAAGATTGATTTTTTTTTTTTTGCAGAAAAGTTTAAGTGTACAATCTACTAAAATAACGCAATAAGCATTGCAGCGAGTGCCATGATTTCGACCTTTTTATCTGTGACATTTAGCAATCTTCTGAAAGCTCTTTCTGCACATAACGGATGAAAACTAGAAATTTGGAACTTTTTTCTTATGCTATCAAAAAAAAATTGGATATAATAAAGAGTGATTTTTTAAGAATTTGGTTTTTCTTTAAAAAAACGCATAAAAATTACAAAACTGTATGAAATCTTTATTTGAGCCGATAAATTGGTTTATGCTATTTACTTTTTAAAGATAATTTCATTCAAATGTTGGCCACGGCTACGTTTTAAATGGTCCATACGAAAAGTCCAATTTCGGGTCACTTTTTCGGCTGGTATCTCGCGAATAACGCATGTAATATTGTCTCCCGAGACTGGAATTGTTGTTGGCTTATCCGCATAGACGAGAGACTTAACGTAGCCCCACAAAAAATAATCTAGCAGTGTTAAATCGCATAGTCTAGGCGGCCAATTCACCGGTCCATTTCGTGAGATGAATTGCTCACCGAACTCATTCCGCAATATGTGCATTGATTCGCGCGATGTGTGGAACGTTGCTCCGTTTTGAGATATTTTTAGGACCCAACTGGGAATTTCTAGAGAATAAGTTTTGAAAAAGTGGATTTTCCCATATAAAATCGTATGGAAACTTTAAAAATCGGGCGCAAATCGGGCGTTTCACCGATCGATCTGAAAAGTTGCACAGTTGTTATGGGACCCATAAGAAACACAAAAAGTGCATGGGAGCTAGCATTTATTTTTTGTCCCACTCTAATGTATACGTGTTGGTGGGTTTATGTCCAACAGAGTAAAATAGTTTGAAATTTCGTCACAATAGCTTGAATACCTTGCTCAGTAGGTCGATTATGACGACCATAAAATGGTCGTAATGCGCGAAAAGCATTTTTCACAAAGGACGAATTTTGGTAATAAAATTCGATTATTTGTAAGCGTTGTTCAGGCGGAAGTCTGTTCATGGTGAAATGGCAAACCAAACTGAGTACATTAGACTTTGACAGCTGTCAGAATTCCCGCGTGAACTGTCAAATCTGAATACACGAAAAACCAAATAGCAAAAAAATCACCCTTTATCTACAGCGACGCAAGCGATGAGACACTTCAGTTGGTGGCTAAATCCCAAACGTGTATCACGGAAGAGCTCCTTTGGATAAATTTACTTGACGAACTAATTTCATTTTTGTCATATGACTTACATTTTAAGTTTAGTAAAGCGGGCAACGTATGCAGTCTGCGAGGATGCGAATATGAACGGGAATAGAAGGTGTGACTTTGGGCTTAGAAAAAATTTTCCCTCCTTCAGACGGGACTCGAACCCGCAATCTCCGTTGTCTCCGGCAAGGTGTTTTAGTTATACCTTTCCCAGTAGTTTAATTGGCTAAAACACCTTGTCGGAGATTCAGTGCTCCTTAATGTGTTCTTAATAGTAGAGATAAGAAATGATTCATGGCCTCTCATTACAGATATTCGTTTATATTTTTCCGCTTACTTTGATGAGCAAAAGTACAGTATTTTGTTTTTTTCCACATTAGCAATTTTTACATTTAAAATGTGAAAAAAGCAGAACATGTAAATTATACATTTGAACGGACCCAATTCCAATTCCTTACACAAAGTACATAAAACATTGCAACCTTATTTAAATTTAAGGTACACTTGATTGAGCAAAAAAATGAAATATTCCAACACATACAGCTAACTTAACTAATAAATTATAGTGATTTTATGGAGAGTGCTCGTTTGAGAAGATTGTTCAATGACATTGTACCTCCTAGGTTGACATCGTCGCAGGAACGCCAGCATCGTCGAAGAACAAGCGTACCCAGAAATGTCAGTAATTATTGTGTCCACTAATCTTTGGAATGTCCCATGCGGATAGTTGGCTTGAAGCTGCTATGTGATTTATTCGAAACACAGCCCACGCACAGCTACAGCCTAACTACAGAGCGTACTGAATTAGCAGATTATAGGCTGAGCATATCGATAAAATAAATTTCAAGCTCGTTGATGTTCGGTACACAATAGCTTCACAGGTTTGCTTCATGCTAGTTTGATGGTGCTATCCTTTGGCGTCTTAATTTATACCACACCACACCGTCTTGAAAATTACCGCTATATCGCTTGTGACGTTTAGTTGTAGCAAAACAGCGATGTTTTTGATGATGATGGTCATATATTTTCGTTTCCTGGAGCTGTTGGCGTTTTGATTCATTAAAAATTTTAGCACTCTCCTCCTTCTACAATTGCTACTTTTCTCGGGGTTGATCGTGGGAAGTGTCGCTTGATGGAGTTGAACTGCCTAAGAACAATAAAAATTATCATGTCAAGATGTCGTGAAAACTGGTGTGAAAATAACACTAAAAGATGTTTAAGATCCAGAATGTATCGGTTATCTGTAAGGAATAATGGAAATGATTTGTTATTTGTAAAGGTTACCGAGCGTTAGGTAGAAGGTAATAATTATTACATTATTACATTACATTGGATGATTTATTCCAAATGGTATTAATGCAATCAGTTCTTACAATACTTTCAGAGCGGCTTCCAGAAAAGCTACAACAGGAAATAATTTTGCCACTTGACATACATCCTTTGAAGTGTGGACATACGCAAACATAGCAGAGAAAGAAATAATCGCCATCATCTTATCTTGTATTATTCTGGCTAAATATAGCTTTACTATTCTGGCTGTGGTTTTGTTTTCGAGCATGTCGCCTACAACCGGCAACCTACCTGAAGCTTCGGCAATGTATATACATGATCCATCCTACAATACTTTTATTCTACTCATGTGGAAAACAACCTAAGAATACAACAACGTGCTTTTCATAATACTACGTAGGTATATATCACATATGTTGTTACACTGATGATACTAAATAACTTTATCCGCCCATGCTCTCCGTTGCTTTAATTCCATTTTTCGGTCTTCAGGAGCAGTATGTTTACTCTTTCGGAAATGTTCATTGCGGATCTCGCAAAAACAGCTGTCTTGTGACAATCATAACATTCATTATTTATTTAACAGCGAATCCCGCGTCCCCCAGAAAGTTCTGTAAGAACTTAAGCACTGAAAAGCTTTAGATAGAAACACCGACAGACTTCAAGATAAAATGTAATAGAAGATGTAGCGACAAAAAGCGCTCGCCGTTTGCGCCCACATTCCGCCTAAACATAGCCTTAACCCCGGCATCAAAGAATGGGGATAACATTCAAGTGTGTACACAGTAATATTTCATAGTAAGTATAGCTCGGTTAAACCGCGGTATTTATAAAGAATGGAAACCGACTAAAATCATTTTAATCCATCTTGCGAAATTACCTAATGGTTTTCTTTGGTGTTTATTCAAAAGTGATTCCCTTTTTAATAACCTTTCAGTAAACACTAAGAACATCATTTGTTCAGATTAGCTCTAGTAGTAGCAGAAAGTGAAATTTTTGATACCACAGCAACCGCTGACAATTAACGTCACTTTTTCCAGAACTCCCTTCCGGCGCGTCTGTACTTTTTCTGGTTAGTAATTTGAAGATTCGAAATCAAAATGGTTGAATTGAACGGGACCCAGTCTTCTATCACTTTAAGCGTTGCAAATGATACAACTTCCGAAAATTACGGAAATGACGCTATAGAGGGGTACAATTTAATTGTTCTGCTGAAATCTTTCACATTAAACGATTTTGGAGAGGATGACCCGCGTGAGCTCAACATTCGCCTGTTGCTGGGTGATTCCGATCCGATTGAAATATTCGGAACAGTGTCGGATATTAATAAGCAGCGAAGAGGTTTTGCGATAAGGTACGTTTAAAACTGATGATATTTAAAAGCAGAATTTGACTTCAAAAATCTTCAATAGCATTCCCTGTGACAATCCGGAACAGTTCAAAGACTATCTTTCGAATAATAATCTGAAAGTTATCATTGATCAAAATGGTTCCGAACTTGGCGGCACGAGCGTATGTTTGGCGGAAAACCATTTGGTTTCTTTTGATCCACCGCATTTCGAACCCACAATCATATCTCAGAAATTCGCCGTTAAGCATGGATCCTTATCGGTTGGAACGATCCACCTTATCTTGAAAACTGATAAACAGCAATCGGCCGTAGAATTGAATGCATCGAAGATCGAAAACGACAGCATTCTGTACATCGTTAACGATACCCCAGAGCGAAGAAGTAGTGAATATCAGGAAGACACTATGCGACAGTTGCTAACATGCAAAAAATGTAGTGGCGTGCGAAGCCCTAGTGAAGTGAGTTGCCGATATGAATTGATAGATGGAATCCTCACTCACGTTGAAAAACCAAAGCGTGATATGGATCTTGAATTGATGAAACGGAAATTGGAACGAATCGAACGGAAAGCGAAATTGTATCCGGTTGGTGCACAACAGGATCTACCAAAAGACAATGTTGACAACCGAATTTGCAAACACTGTGGAGGCATTACCGTAACGGGAAAAACATGCGGTCGATTTCCATGGAGAGATGATACTGAAGTTGGCTACCCAGAAGGCAGCGCAAAACGGTACAGTGTCCAGTCTGTGATAGTTGCTGTGATATTATACTCAATTTTATTTTTAGTTTTTCACCACCTATTGATGTTCCTGTAAATTATGCACGCATATCAGAACCAACCTTTGTTCATTCTAATAAAGATGGAATAAGGTATGTACGTTTCTGCTGATAAATGTAACAATGCGTAATTTTTACCAATCACTTTCTCTTAAAGTCCTTAATGTACCTAGCATAAAATTCAATGTCCGTAAGGGTTTAGAGGCATTTTCATGTTGTGCTCTGTTATCTGTTTAGTGACCTCTAGAAAAAACATTTTCAATCCGTAAACACCCGAGACGGAACCTTTTCTTTTGAAAATGGTCACTTCAGCACTGGCGCGGTCGATTTGGGAAAATTTGGAACATTACTCAAGGGGAATAGTTGCTCTAAGTTTTGGTGAAGGTACCACCCCTCTGGGCCCCTCCCCGTTTCCGTGAGATGCAAAAATGTCTGTTTTTTCTACTTTTTCAACAAATTGAGCAAAAGCTGGAAATTTTCATACGTATCAATTGTTCCATGTATCAAATCATGTTAGGTAAATTAAATATGGTAAATAACAGTGAATTTCGAAGTTTTCAGATTGTTTCAGTACAAAACCACAAAACTACGTATTTTCAAAAAAAAATAAGATAAAAATAGTCGTCCTTCACGTTTTAAGTTCTACATTTTCAGAATAAGGTTTCCTGAGTCCCAAGATTTATTATTTATTAGCATATATTTTATCATGCACAGATCAAAAATGAAGTTTTAATTTACTTAAGTACGAGTTTTTATGGAAAATTCATTTTCGCAAAATCTGTGTAGAACTAATAACATAAAGAACGACTATGGTTTTGGATTTTTTTTTTTTTTAAATACGTTTGATTTTGAATTGAAATAATTGAGTACAACATGATTGATGAAACAAGCGACTGTTTTGAATTTGGTGTTCCATACCTGGTATCAAGTTTTCTATTTATTTATTTTTCGTCAAGCAAATGTAGACTACAGTTATAATAATACAATGTTTTCTTATATTTTATACATTATTTCCAGTAGTTAGTCGTTTTGCCTTTCTCCTAGAAAGGTATAGCAATCACTTGCAAAACCGAAAGTATAAAAGTGCTCCAAAGGGCCGAATGGCATATATCAATCGACTCAGTTCGACGAGCTGAGCATTTTCTGTATGTGTGTGTGTATGTGTGTGTGTGTATGTGCAGATTTTTATTCTCACTCACTTTTCTCAGAGATGGCTGGACCGTTTTTCATGAAATTAATTGCAAATGAAAGGTCTTATTGCCCAATAAGACCCTATTGAATTTTATTGTGATCGGATTTTGAGTTTAGAGGTTATGTTTAAAAACGTGAAAATCATGAAACATCAATATCTCAGAAACTACACAACCGATTTGGTCTCAAAAGAACGGGCTACCTAGAAAACCCTTAAGTTTAGAATTTCATAAAAATTGAACTTGTGGTTCAAAAGTTATGACAAGAAACGTGTTCTGAAGACTGTTTAATCTCACTCATGTTTCTCAGAGATGGCTGTACCGATTTTCATAAAATCAGTGTCAAATGGAAGGTCTAATTGCCCCATAAGACCCTATTGATTTGTTTTGCAGTCGGACTATTACTTTGCCTGTTGGACTCACTCACTTTTCTCAGAGATGGCCGACCCGATTTCCACGAAATTAGTGTCAAATGGATGGTCTAGCTGCCTCAGAAGACCCTATTGAATTTTACTGTAATCGAACTGTAACTTCATTTGTAATGTGCCGACTTGTGAAAATCACGAAACTTCATTATCTCAGAAACTACACAACCGATTTGATTATTATTATCAGATGAGCGGGCTAGTTAAGGGTTAACTGATGAATTATGATTGAACACGTGGTTTCAAAGTTTGGCTGCCCTACACGTTCCCATTTCATTTGATTATAATCGAACTTAAGTAACCGTTATGTATTAAATTGTTAATAAAACAATGAAAGTCTATTATCTCAAAGGTTACATGACTTATTTGAACATAATTAGTGTCATATGAACGAGTCATCTCTCAAACTTACAAATAACAAACTTCCTAACAATTTGATATTTGTCTCAAAAGTTATGGAAAGAAGAGCAATTCGAAGACTATTTGAAACTATACCTGCTTTGATCGATATATGTGGCCTCAACATAATTTAAATGTGGTGTCGTACTATTTGAACGTTCCAAGTTCATTGATTCCTTGCGGTTTGTTTGAAGTCTGCAAATGCACGACGAATCGGCCATAGGATATGATCAAAGTCAAAAGACAAATCGTTTGAAATGATTTGTTTTATCGAAATGACAACATCCTCGACTTTTGGCTTCTGTACATCGCCCTAATTCTGAATATATTCATATTGGGTGGTATTCGGTCATTTTCAGCAAATTTTCTGGCATCAATCTGACACCGGAAATACTCATATTGGGAGGTATTTAGTTATTTTGGTTGTTTTCCAGAAACTAACAGTGGTCGTATTTAAATTCAAAATGGTGTCAAGGGTCAATGTTTGATTCCTATGCATCATCTCGATTACAGAAATATCCATGTTGAGTATTATTTGGTCATTTTCGGCTGTTTCCTATAAGTTGCCATTTAGCGATTCAAAATGGTGCCTGAGGTCAATTGTTAGCTCATTGCATCATTCCGGAAGTCGCCATCTTGGATTTCGAAATGGTATTTAAGATAATTTCTGGCCTCTGAGCGTCATTCTGGTTGAAGAAACACTCACATTGGGTGTAATTCGATCATTTTCCGCTGTTTCCCAGGAACCGGAAGTCGCCAACCTAGAATCCAAAATAGGGTCTTTGAACGATTTCGGCTGCTGTGTATCATTCTAGATCCGGAGATACTCATGTTAGACGAAATTCGGCCATTTCTGGCTGTTTTCCAGAAACCACAAGTTGCCATCATACAATTCATAATGGTGTCTGAAGTCGATCTGTGGCTCCAGTGCATCATTACGATTCCGAAAATACCCCCCTTTTTGGGTGGTATTTGGTCGTTTGCCGCTGTTTTTCCGATACCGGAAGTCGCCATCTTAGAATTCAAAATGGTATCTGTGGTCAAACTTTGCTCCTGTGTATCTTTCTTTATCCGTATATTATTATATTGGGTGGAAATCGTCCAGTTTTGGCTGTTTTCCAGAAACCGGAAGTTGCTATCTTACAATCCAAAATGTTGCCTGAGGTCGATTATGGAACATATTTGTTACCACTAAAAACATTTACCGGCCAAATATGGTTCCATATAGTTGATTAGTTCGCGAGATGTGCAGAAATTTGTGCAGAAACATGTGCTTCCATAAGAGGGAGGGGCGTCGAACCATTATGGACATATTTATTACCCTTTAAAACATCCACATGCCGAATTCGGTTTCATTTGCTTGGTTTGTTCTTGAGTTGTGCAGAAATTTATGTTTCATTTTTATTGGACCCCTCCTTCCCAGAAGAGCGAGGGGTCTCAAAGTATCATAGGAACCTTTATCGGGACCAAAAACTCCTACATAGAAATTTTCACGTCGATCGGTTCGGTAGTTTTCGAACCTATATGGATCAAACAGACAGACAAACCGGACTGCATTTTTATATGTATAGATTACAACATCAATATTTTAGAACCTGTGTAATGTAAATCTATTTTTACAAATAAAAGTTTGAATGAGAAAGGCTGGGTCTGACCGCTAGGTGGATTAATTTAGGTTTTTTGATTTGATTTCTGCCCATAGTGATGTCGATATTTTCGCAGTGCTGATTATAGTGACGCATCATGCGATTTATTGGGCCATTTTTTGAGTAGTTAGTTTTCCGTTCCGAGTTTTCCGGAAATATTTTACGATTTCTTAATTGACGACTGGGTGCATAAAAATTTAGTTGCGATAATAATTTAGAAGATTGCACGCGTTGAGAAATAATGTCATTGATAAAATAAAGCATTGAAAGTTCGCGGCGTTCTTTAAGTGCTTGTATGTCTATAAGCATGCAGCGTGCTTCATATGATGGTAAGGGAAATGCTGTCCAATTCAGCTTACGAAGTGCGTACAAAAGGAATTGTTTTTGGACAGATTCAATGCGTTCTTCATGTGTGACAATATATGGACTCCATACAATGCTACAATATTCCAGGATTGGTCGGACGTATGTAATATATAATTGTTTGATTGTATATGGGGCTTGAAAATTGTGGCCGAAGCGTTTTATAAAGCCCAGCATACTATTTGCTTTGTTGATAAATGTATTATAATGTTCTATGAATGTAAGTTTGGAGTCTAAGATTACGCCAAAGTCCCTTACGATTTTGCATTTTTCTACTGGTTGGTTTCCTAAGAAAATGTTTGTAGGTGGTGTTACTGTTTTTCTGCTGAATGCTATTGAATTACATTTTTTGATGTTGAGTTGCAATAGACTTTTGTTGCACCAAGTGTAGAATACATTAATTTCATTCTGGAATATTTCGAAGTCTTCTGCATTAATTATTTATATAAAGAGCTTCATGTCGTCAGCATATATAAGCACACGTATTGATTTGAGAAGAAAGGAAATGTCATTCACGTATAATATAAAAAGAAGAGGGCCCAGGTGAGAACCTTGAGGAACCCCGGAAGTTATTTCTATTGGGTTTGAGAAGGAATTTTGAAAGCGGACTATTTGTGTTCTCTTTGTTAAGTATGACTGCAGCCATTCCAAGAATTTTGTTTCCATTCCGTATTTTTCGAGCTTGAAGAGCAATAAAGGTATGTCGATTCTGTCAAATGCCTTGCTAAAGTCCGTAAAAAGAGCTTCTACGTGGTTGCCGTTGTTCATTACAGTCAAAGTGAAAGTTATAAATTCCAAAAGATTTGTGGTAGTTGATCGGCCTTTATAAAAGCCGTGCTGTTGAGTTGTGATTTGGTTTTTTACTTGCTGAAAGATTTTTTCATAAATGATTGATTCAAATAATTTTGGAATGCATGAAATAATGGCAATTCCACGATAATTACAAATGTCTGATTTAGCGCCAGATTTGAAAATTGGCACTAAATATGAGGTTTTCCAGAGTTCTGGAAAAATTCCATTTTTCAGAGACATATTAAAGAGGTGTAGTAAAGGTGTAGATAGTTCTTCTGCCAAGTTTTTGAGAAAAATTGGAGCTATTCTGTCAGGTCCAGGACCTTTCGTAGCGTCTAAGGTTTTAAGTGCGTTCTGAATATCGAATTCAGATATTTGTTTGACAGATAAAGTATTCGAAAATTCAGGAAAATACGAGAAATATTCGCGGTCGCGATCTGTTTCTTCAAATGCAGTGTATATTTCTTGAGAAAAGTGGCAAAAAGACTACATATTTCATTATTAGTTTGTCCTAATTTACTGTTAAGATGCATTCGTGATGGAAAGTTGCTACTTTTTAGTTTGGTTTTTACGTAATTGAAAAAGTTCTTAGGCAATTTTAATGGCTGCGTCAAGTTGACGGCAAATTTCTTGGTAATTTTGAAGATTTTCGCTATTGTTGTCTTTTTTGTATATTTTATGTGCTTTTTGTTTTCTATTTTTTAGGTTCTTCAATTGTGGACTAAACCACACTGGATATTTGTTGGTGTTCGTTCGAGGTTCGTTTAGAGGTAACTTCCGAAGGAGTTGAACCTCGATGAACCAAGAGCCCTGCAAAAGCAGTGTAACTGCGCCGAGCTCTAAGGTTCAGTATTGCCGAAGAGGCAAGTGTTGTTTAAACGATAAAAAGCAGGAGAGTGTCGAGCAATGAGTCTCGTGACGATGACTAGTTTATTAATGACGAATCGCATATGAAGAATTGCCTCCATCGCTTATGATAGGAAATTTCTTAATATTTAACGCAAATTTGAATGATATTGCACATAACTTTCAAACGAAATCGTTGTTTACGTCAAAAGCAACTGAAATTAAAATGAGAAAATACTGCATGTGACGTGTTCAGAACTTTCTACTTTGTAAATAGCCCTTTGGTAACCGCTATTACCTTACTTTATTTTTATGGCGACAGGTCGTTAACGACCCACTGCCGAATCCAGAATACGTCTCCACATCACTCGGTCTTGGGCTAGTCTTCTCCAATCGCCCCTAACACCTGCTGGTTGGGCGTCCTCCTCCACACCACCCATCCAACGAGTACGGAGTCTACCACGGAGTCGCCGACTCCGTGCTCGCCGGTCGGCCTCCTCCATCGACCAACACTCATGGTCGTAGAGTACCACCGCGTCCAGCAGAGCACAAATTTCGTGCGGTCATGCATGCTGCTGGCTACGTAAACCGTTCACTTCGCGGCTGATGCCGTTGTCACACGTTACAATAGTAGCAAGGTACACACATTCATCGACTACTTCATAGATACCCCCATCTATCTCAGTACCAAGACTCGACAAACTCCCACGCTCTCCACCAGCCACTTTATGTATTTTGGTGGAGTTGATAGTAAATCCATTTCACGCTGCTTCCCTTTTAAAAGGCATCATTGACTCGTCCACTGTTAATATCGGCGATATCAATAGCCAAGGAGCATATGAGACTTCGAGATAGTAGTACCGCTTCTTTGCACGCCAGCACTCCGTAGTGAATCCGCCAAGGCAATGTTGAACAACAACTTACCTGAATCGTATGCCGCCTTGAAATTTATAAACAGGTGATGAGTCCGTAAGTTTACTTCTCCGAACTTGTGAAAGATTTTACGCAAAGTGAACATTTGGTCCGGTTTAGATCACCCTTCCCTGAAACCTCACCGATACTTTCTGACAGACTTCTTGCTCGACCTTAGTCTAAGAAACAGGATGCGGAAGAGAATCTTGTAAACAGAATTGAGGCGTGTTATGCCACGATAATTACTGCAATCAAGTGGCCCTTATTGTAGACTAGGCAAATGAATTAATCCATCCAGTCCGCTGGTGATTTGTCTTCGACCCAAACTATGAGGATGAGCCGATGGATTTCACGTAACAGCTGCTCACTCCCGGCTTTGATAAGTTCGATTGGGAAGCCGTCCCTTCAAGATTCTTTGTGGTTTTCAATCTATTTACAAGCTTTCTCAATCTCGTCCAAGCTTTGCAAAAATACAGCTTGCCCATCCCCGAAAATTTCTCTCTTGTTCCTGTCAACGGCTTTATCCTCTTCGTCATTCAGCAACACCTCGAAATGTTGTTTCAATCGCATGGCTACCAGTGTCTCATCGGTTATAAGGTTACTTTTCTTGCCGTTGCACATGGCAGGGATTGGCACCGTCCGGTTCCTAATTCCGTTTACCACATTATAGAAACTTCTCGTGTCGCGCTAGGAGAAGCTAACCTGCGCCTCTCACATTTCTTGACTGGCGGAGTCTCTTTTCGGCCGCTCTAGCCTCTCGAAAACTCTTCCTTGGCGAGTCACACGATTTGCTGCCATCATCGTGCGAGTACGGGCCCGGTTTTTCTCGTCCGTCACCTCTTGACACTCCACATCGAATTACAATTTGCTTTCCCGATGACGATCTTTACACCTCTCCATATGTCTTATCGAGAAGCTCATGGAACTCCTTCTTTACATCATCAGGTTTATCGATTGTCGGTACGTTTGATCAGACTGTTCACCTCTGTCGCCGCCATTGCAGTAGATGTGGTGTTTGAAAATCATGCCCGCGATAGGATCTACCACTCGGAATTCACATTTACCCATCTTCGGCCACCACACTTCCGCTTTTACTTTTTGCAGCTCGCTGGCTAAGATGTCCACGCTCCCCAGTCCGAATTGAACTCTGACGTTCCACGTTCCGAGTTTTCAATCATTGTCCCTTTTCTTTCGCCTGGAACGATACCGATTGTTCCGATTCATATTACTTTCCGGATTGTTCTTAGTAGAGTACTTACGGCGGATACTTAATGTAGCAAAACTTTGTTTAGATGGAATAGTTCCCTGAGGGTTGTATTGAATTATTAGACTAGCCTCCTACACCTTATCCGTAGCTCCAATCTAGGACCCGCTTTTCGAGCCATCCGTGTAGAAACGGATGGTGCCCGATGGTTTGGTTCTCCATTGTTCCGCATCGAGCGATCTGTGTTTATTATTCTGTATGAATTTTCTATGTTGGGCTTCGTTTGCGGTGTTAGCTTGGAATCTCTTAGATGACCTGGTAGGTCACCTTCGAGTATCGTTATTTTTCTGGGCAGCCTTCTTCTCATGGAGATGTTTCCTTCTAGACATGTAGAAATCGTAAGCACAGCATGGCTTTCATGAGTGCATTTGGCGCTGTGTACAAGGCATTGGTAACTGAAAGAAAGCCAGGCGTTGAACATTGTTAAGTTTTGAACGAGCTGTGGTTTATTTACCGCCGCCCTACGAGAAATGCACAGGTTATACGGGGCTTATTGCAAGCTCATATCCCTAAAGTCTCCTTCTTGATAGCGTAGTCTAGTTGAGCTGTCCAGTTCAGCATAGCCGATGACTTCGAAGCCAAGCTGCGATAGCTTGTAGAGAAGAACGTCTACGGCCAGTGACATAGTAAGGGAGAAAAAACTGACACACGTATCTTGCCAGAACGGTAAGCGCTTCGTCTTCTTTCTGTGTATAGACCCCCTTATTCAAGCAGGTACTCACCTCATGTATTTACATCCGGACTGGTCCAGACTGTGTGGTGTGCGTTCCTGTGTGAAATTAGGACTTCTGCGGTAAGAACAACTATATCCCGGTTAATGAATGTTGTTAAGAGAATGGTTACAATAGATCAGCTTACTGTTTGTGTTGGCTGATCCAAGAATCTAGTGAAGGTCCGCGAAACCGCCTTCGCTTGACGGAGATACATCCAAATTCAGCATCATCATGTCTTTCGTGGGACCTAGCGGAGTACCGAAAGACGGACGATTGTCAATAGCGGCGATGCTGAGATAGATTTTTTGTTTATCCTCAGCTCCAGGCTCCCCAATATACGACAAAAGTACTACTCGCACGTCTGGACGGATTACGGTTAGAAGGATTGCATACACAGCTACTACTCTTGATATTTTTCAGTGAAACCTCTTCCTGAGGAAGTCTCCGAACATACCTTTCCTGCCTTCCGCATCTGTGTCAGAAAGCTTTCTGTCAAGCTGCTGCATATGTGCTTTACCATCCTTATAGTTCAGCAGGAAGGTCTATGCAGGTATGATGTTAACAGACTGTTGGTTTAGTTCCTCTTTGCAGCTCAACAGTTTTTCTAGAAACTTACCTTACACGTTTGATGAAACCGTAGTTCTAGTTTGAGAGCAGATGGAGAATTCTCTTGTTTGTGGTGTTTACACTGTCCTGAAGGGTTTAAGAAGTCAGGGCCTTCGTGTGTGATTATGATTCTTCATCCGGTATTTAGCCAGAACGGCATTGCGGACAATTTTTAACTGTTTAGGTGTAAGTAGGGGAAGCGGATCTAAGTGATAGACAAGTTTTCGGCTTCCAGCACTTTCCTGAAAGATTCTTCTGACGTTTGTCGCGGTGCAGACGGCACCGTGTATTTCAGGCTCCGAGGCTTTTCTCTGGTCAAGCTCTCAAAAATTGTTCGAATGTCAGTATTAAGTTAGTTTGTGTATTATTTGTGTATATTGGTTTGCATTTACATTCAAGTGTTGCAACAGAACCTTGAAATCTGTTTGTTGCAAAAAAGTGAAATAAGTGATAACCAAGAAATGATTACGAGTTTTTAGCGCTCGCCCAAAAGATGCCGAGAGACATTGCCAAGGCCGTCGGATGTCATTTGACCACAGTTTATCGCATCAAAATATTTTCACATGGAAGTCAGGAAGTAAACATCCTCGGTTTTCACGTATGCAAAACGTGACCAAATCGATCCGTGCAAAGATTGCTAGCAACACGGTACGTTCTATAATAGGATTGCCAAGGTTGCCAACATTTCTGAGAAAACCATGCGAGGAATCATCAAAGAAAACTTGCACGCATCTTCCAGAGCTAGGTGGACGCCACCTGATCATGGAGCGGATAAAAGAACTACGAGTGAGTCGTTCGAAGAAATGGATTTCTCGTTGAAAAAGGACAAAAAATTATACTGTTCTTGGAGTAAAATCCTGAGGAAGTAAAGTTTAAATTTCAAACCGAACATCCGACTGGTGTATCAATGTTTGGCATGGTAGCGTCCAACGGGTTGGAAATGCAGCCTTTTTTTGTCAATACTGGTGTTAAAGTCAATACCGAAGGATATATCGGTATTTGGGAGGTCCAAGTGCTTCCCTGGGTGAAAGCCAACTTTTTTGAGGATAAATACGTTAAATAAGATTTGAAGCCTACTAGCAGCCTGGAGCTTAATCTGTTGGATTATTTGATTTAGACGTGTGTTGAAGCAAGACCCTGCAAAATATCTCATCCTTGTGTGAACACCCTAAAGTCTAACATAGCGCGCACGAGCCGGTCAATACTGGAAGACTATTTTCGAAAGACGTGTTGTAGCTTCCGGCGTCGTTTCGAAGATGTCATTGCTAAAAATGGAGGACACATCTAGTGAATTTGTTGCAGAGGACCCTATAAAGATAATTAAACTCGATAACGTTGATATTATTGCCTAAATGTACTTCAAATAATATTGAAAGAAACACCAGACATTTTCGTTTTTTTTCGCCGTACCCTGTAGCGATCCTCTAACAGTTGGATGCCAGTTTAATAGTGTTGCGCGTCAAATCCTTCATATGAGTCGTTAGTTTCAAACTCTTATTTGAGCGGAATCACTTGCCGGAGAGCCTAAACAGTAAATAGCCGCTTGGAGCCAAATGGTAGTCCCTTGTCCTCAGATACTCTCATTACAATGAGTGTTGATGGTTTTATGTAGACTTTTAATTTCAAACGTTTAGATTCCATTATGTTAAACCTCATTGAATCCCAAAATAGCCGACTTCGAGTCACCACTTCGAATTTTCAAAAGCACAAGACTCGGTAATACTCATTGCGTTCCCTATGAAAATTCTATTTTATGTTTGCTTCACCACAGCAAACATAAAACAGCATTTTCACAGGGAACGCATAAACTATATCCGAGTCTTGTGTTTTCGAAAATTCGAAGTCGCCCATTTTTGGATTCAATGAGGTTTCACCTTAAAAGTATTACTTTTAATTTGGATTACTGAGCATTATTCTTTCATTTCCAGATCCACTCAGTCACGATCAAACAGTTACCCCCTCCATACATTCCAACAACCGGATCGTAATTATCTGTGCCCTACATCAGTCGGAATTCGGTACAGTTGCTACGAAATTCCCTCAACCACTTTTTTATTAGTAACAGCAATCCTTATTCTAGCCATTGCGAACGTTGTGGACTTAACATGGACTGGCTTCCCCCACATGCTACCTGTCCAAAGTGCAACTACAAAAGCCAACCTTTTGGAACAGGAAATCTAGAACCCGCAATGCACGAAATTACTCCGAGCCGAATGAACTCCTGGATGGGTGATTTTGAATTCGCTGAACCTCAGAAAAGGCAATCTTTGGCGGCCTCCGGTCGTTCTTTGTCACTAGAAGTGCGACCATGTCCACTTTGTCGCTTGCGTGGTGGCCGTTGTCCGGATTGTGAAAGACGTGCATCAATAACACAGCAGGATAAAATTAATTCTACCACTCAATCGTCTACCTCAGATTCCGAAATGCTGGCCCGCAAATCCGAGGAAAGACCAAAAACGAGACAATCATTGCGAGACCGTTTTATGGAATTACCGAAAAGGCTTAGTAAAGCGGCAAGGCTATCTCAACTTCAGAAAGTTTATGGAGACGATGCTCCTCGAAAGCAAGAAAAGTTGGGTCCTTGTTCAACCCGTAGTTCCACTGTATCTCTAAACGTAGAAGATATATTGAAAAAATCCCAAACTAAAACCAAGAAAATAATGTCCGATGGTATCCAGAGTATTGAAGTAAGAAAAGTGGGACCTGGCGTGACAGATAACCTGGATAAAGGCTGCTCTGCTCTCAGTTCAACTCAAATACGAAAAAACCAGAGAAGTTTATTGAGACAAATAAAAAAGCAAAATCGTGGGACATATTCATACCGATATGGAAATCGCTACCCTGGTATCGTAGTCGGCCATCAAGAGTGCATTCATCGTGGCAATCCTGTTCCTCCACACATGGGATGGCGATGGGACATCAAAACGCCTGGTATCGGATGTGTGCGAAAGGGTTGGCGACCAGGCGCTGTGCGAAAAACGATTAAGGAGCTAATGCAACACTTTTTAGTTAGCTACCCACTGGATAACGTTCCAGTCAGCAGAAAAGGTAAACGAAGCTCAAAGATCGATGACGATGGAACGGATAAAATTAAGCAAAAGCATACTTTGCAAATAGTGAAGCGAAATGGTGAGTATGCTATTGTGATGAATCCACTGAAAGATTCGCAAACATTGAAAACCGCGCAAGATCCTTATCTCGCTTGTGAACCTATCCGATTCAAGCTGACAAAAGATCCGAACATGAGCAAGCTGTATCAGCTTCGTAACGCACTAAAGGTGAAGGGTTTCACGATGTGTGGCTGTTCTGAGTTTGATTCCTGCAATCATAGAAGCGAAAAAGAGAAGAAAATAATGTCAAAAGAAATGCGTAAACTTTCGAAGCGGCTTGGCCTTGCAGTGACAACCGAACTTAAAGACATACCAGCCGAGAGTGAGTCCGAGTTGGATTTGGAGTTTACTCCTCCGTCGGCGATGCTTAAGTCGGGAGTGAGAAAAGCGGATGTGGTGTGCACCGAAACTCAATACTGTGAAGAGGATTATAAAGTCCAAGTTCCAGCAGATAAGCTGAAGTGTTATCCTGGTCAAGTGGATCCGTTGGATGTTACGAGGGTTAAGTTTGGTCGCGGGATGAATGTAACTGCTGGTAGAGATGGTAAAGCGTTTAAGGGGGGAATGGGTGGAAAGGGACAACGAGGAAGTGCAGGTGGTAAAAGTACTGGTACCGGGAAAGGAGCAGGCGCGGGTGTAGGAACAGGTTCTGGAAAAAATGTGGGTGCGGGTAAAGAAACTGGTTCAAGAAAAGGAGTAGGTGATGGCAAAGGGAATAACTTAAGCAAAGAAATTGGTGCAGGAAAAGGAGCTGGGGTTGGAAAAGATACGATTAGAGGAAAAGACATAGTTAGTGGAACGGGAAAAGGAGGTGTTGGAAAAGCAGGAACCGGAGCAGGAGGAAAGAATGGGGCTACAGTAACTGGATCAGCAAGAGCTAGAAACAAGTGATTATATTTTGTATACTTTTTGCTATTTATTGTTTGTACACTAAAATATAAAATCAGACATTAGAAATGAAAGTGAAATTCGTTTTAAATAGAGTGACCCTTTCTTACCCATCTCATCATAATCAAAGTATACATTGGTCTCTTATTATCACGCTTGTTATGTCAAATAATGTTGACAACGAAGCAGTTTTAGTTTCGTAGTTGAAATATATATCATTAAACAGTCGAATTTCGAAGATTCCGTTGATAACTCAATGGTCTAATCGTTTGTACACAGGCTGCAAAAATGGATCAAAGCAATATTGGGTAAGAAAGGGTAAAATACGATGTATAACAGATGATAGCTGCCGCTTAAATGTTTATTATTTGCAGATCTCACGTAACACGTCGAGGAAGTACAATAGCGGGTGTCGGTGTAAAGTCTCATCAAGCTGGATCGAACCGATTGGCTGCAACCATTACCGGATACGGAAGTTCCGTCCCCGCGAAGTGCGGTTATCAAGTCAGTTCATATGCCTGCTATACATCACCGTGTGCTCCAGTTGCTGTATGTTACAACTCTTGCTGCACAGGTTGCACGATGTAATTTTTTTTTTCTCATAGTTTGTTGTTTTGAAATTTTATTAAAAAAAACTGAAAAAAGAACCGTTTAATGTGAGTCCCTTTTTTTTAAGGTGACGCGGAAATCTTCTTACAAACACCTGAGGAGATAACTTGGGACGTGGGGTTGAATTTAACCAAATCCACTGAAACCAATCCATTTTCTAGCCCTTATCTTCCCGGAACAACGTCGTAACCGACCGTATTACGTATTACGTCGGAAAGTGGCTTTTGTGCTTCATTCATTCTCTTTACTCTCATTTAGTTATGTTGGTTGTACATTCGGCTGAGCAGTCACAAAAGAAAGTAGAACGGTTCTATCCGCCATCGCAATAGGTCCACAGCAAATAGATTTAATGTACCCAAAGTAGCCCTAATCAGTAGCCCTAACGATCAGCTTGAAAAAGCATCTAGACAAGGAACGAACAAGGAATATTTTCCCCTGAAGATGATCAGTGACGAAACGTCGGACAGTATAAAATAAGTCGTTCTACCTTCTTTTGTGTTTGCTCCGACCAACACACAACATTTCAACAGTCGAAAACTCACCAACAATTATGGCTTATTTATTTATTTATTTGTTCTGGACAATATAGGCTGTAGGCTCGTTGTCCACATTTAATATCAAAAGACAATGAATAAAAATCAAAAATACATTTTTTAATAATCACGAAGTTGTCGTCTTAAAAATAAACATATACTATTTTTCAATATTACTGGCTACATATCGGTGTTAAAAACTTGCTGGAGTTCATTAAAAGATCTTTTAAAACGGCATTTAGGTTCATGTTGTGAATAATTTCAAGCTCGTTGCGGAGGGTTGAAAACTCTTGGTTTTCTTAGCGTAACCAGAATGTTATTAAGATGTATTCGATGTTCGACTGTCGGTCCGTTCTGCTAATACTTTGGTGAAAAATACTATGTCGGCAATCCCACGTCGGTAATGTAATGTATCAATGTTAACTAATGCGCACAACAACGTACGGCAAAACGTACAAACCTATACCTCATAGCTACCCACTAGGGCGCCAATCATCGTATGAGCATGCATGAGCATGAGCATGAGCATGATTGACCGCCCGCGGTTGCTACTCCGTTATTGCCAGATTAGCTGTAATTACACAAAGAACCAACAGATGATGTCTGGGACCAACATGCATCCTCAATGTGTAAAAACAGGTGACCTAAATCTTTATATTAGGCAATATCAGCGCCGGCCGCATCCGAATGCAGGTCAAATAAGGAGTTTTTATAGGAATATGTTGACGTGATACTCGCTTTATTGGAAGCCGAGAACACCTCTGCACTTCCACGAGAAATCACTGGGATGTTGGATAAAGGGGAAGGTATACAGCAGGGTTCGTTTTGGTAAACGATGCGCTAATGCGCTAATGTCGGGTTCTTCAGAACAAGTGCCGCGTCTACAAGTTTATTACATCCGCCACGATATTCATAATGTGATTCGAACTTATTTAGTTTGACAATGTAACACCGCAACAATAAAACGTACGCGAGGATACAGGATTTTTGACTAAACCGAGACAACTTGAAATTACCGTATATCTCCTCGTAAGGTGATGCTCTTTATACCTAAAACTATTGCGCGTTGTTGATCCATCTGTAGATAATACGACCTCATGGAAGGTACCGACGCGGGGGTTGAAATGATATTTATCGACTGAACGAAATCGACTTCGATTTCCGATGTAATAATTTAGATGCAACGCGCGAGCAGTCTCCGACTTAACGTTGATGAAGATGAGAAAGATATGATGAAATATCTGGGTTCACTTCGCGAAATCACCACACGCCGGAAGTCCATATATCAGCAAAACTCGCCCGGGCTGAATACGCGTTTACACCGAAGCGTTACGAACAACCGCTTTAATCCCCCCGGCCGACACATACGCGCAGGAACTCGGCGTTTACGTCGATTATCTCTTAACAATGTACGCCTAATACGCCTTATAAATATGAAAATTGGCAATGTTTCATGCATCCAAAGCTTCAACAATTTAATAAAAGCAAATAAACATATAAGCCTGAATATATTTTTAAATTTATTGACAAAGTGCCGAACTAGTCATAAATATAACAAATTATGTAAAACAACTGGTCAAAAGCTAAAACAATCAAAAAATCAAAGCATATGATTCCTGAGAAACACATACTCCAAACTCCACAAACCACACTAACACTTTGTGGACAAAAATAAAACTTGTTACTGAAACCCTGCGGAAAAAAATACCACGCACACAATTTCAACGATGAAATCAAAATCTCTCTGTATCTGTTTTCTCACATAAAGTAAAACTAGAAACAAGCATCAAAATATCACTTTACAATACAGACAAGACAAAACGTATACTTAGCTTTCATCTCTTCATTTTCCAGTTGTTTTCATCGTTTTTGGACTTTTCTTTAAATGGAAGTACAGTGGCAACATGCTTGTATGCCTTCACACACTCGTTTAATCCATACAACATTTCATTCGTTGAAAAGAGATAGCACATAAACACTGTAAACGGCGATGCATGGTTTTGATCTTATTGGCAAATTTTCACTTCAAGTTTAATTAGATACAAGCTAAATATAATTTGCACTATGCCAATGAATAAATCCCTAATGAGCATTCAATCACTATAAAACTATGTGGAGCAGCTGCTCGAAAAACACTCTCCTTATTGTATGTAATAACACCACACACTCCACACTTTCAAACCGTCGCCAAGACAGCGATAGAAAAAAAACAAGAAAAAATAAACACTTTGGTGAATCTAAAAAGCAACGCAATAACATTCAATTTTCACAATTAAATTCACTTTTTTGTGGAACTTCACACTTTTCGCACTCAGCACATTTCAATAGAACACCTGTATATATGTTTAACAATTCTTTAGGTGTAAAATAACCGAAAATCACCAAACAATGTGATGATTTCAAAGCAGGAACCAGCTGGCCAATCTTGATCACGGCCTCGCACAACCATCCGCGAACTTTTCCAAGGAAAAACAATTTTAAATTTAGAAAATAAACTCACTCCGCGATAACATCTATAACGAACATGCACAACTCCACTAGGGCGCCAATCATCGTATGGAAAAAAAGTGACCAGAAAATTTCAAAAAAAACCTATACAAAATGTTCACCTGCTCGAAAAAACACCCTGTGCAAAATTTCAGCTCAATCGGACTTAAAATGGGGTGGCGCAAAGCGATTGAAGTTTGGCTTTTTTGAAAACCGAAAAATCACCCAAGGGGGGGGTACGTGAAATTTCGGTTTTCGAAATTTTTTTTTTGATGCCAAACGACTTAAAAACGCATGAAACGTCGAGAATCGGTGTCATCTGAAAAAAATTTTTTTCGCGAAAATTTACTCTCTGGGACCTAGTCGTTCTTTTAATTGTGGTAGGCGGAGTTCAAAATGTTTAGAATTTATCTTTTGAAATTGGTCACTAGTTTCTCGAAATAGCTTGTATAATGATATACACTATAACTAGCATCGAATAATACATTATGTTTCATTAGGGTGGTTCATTTTTTCGACAAAAGGTGGTTCATAATATTGTGTAAAAATGAGTATAAAACGGAAAAAATCACTTTTCACTGAATACCAATAGAAAAAATCCTGAAAATATAATATTTGTTATATCATTGTCGTTAGGGTGGCAATGTTGAATTGGAAAAATTATAAGTAAAATTACAAAACTACTCTGTGCAAAAAAAAATTATCTTAATCAAAATTAAGATTGTGTCTCGTGGAAAATGTTGAATGCCTTCATGTCATTTGCAAAATCACACACGGGTGGTACATGGAATTTTAATATTTGAAAAATGTTTTCGATTCCAAGTGTCTTAAAATTTTAAATGAAACGGTGGAAACTGATGGAATATGTTACTTTGTTTGGAAAATCTACTCTCTAAGACACTTGCACTCGTCTTTCGAATGTTGTACCAGACAATTTATTCGTTTTATTTACCACAATAATGTCCTTCGCCAACACTTGATTGAACACACAGTGCTCTGGCTTATATAATCGGACAAAAGACTGTATCGATGTTATACAGTGATAATGAGAGTATAGGGATCTCTATCAGATAGGCAACACAATTGACTCATTCTTTCTGGGTTTGCGTCGTTTTGACAGTTCGACCATACATTTTCTGTCAAGTTTACATCATCAGAACGTAAACGTGCCGGTGTGCGGTGTGACATCTTCGGCAAAGTTGTAGATAATAGTTTTGTTTTTCAAAAAAATATACACTCTGAAAACAAATTACTAATTTTAAAAAAATAAAAGAAAGTTATAAATTAATTATCGAAAACAGCCCATTTAAAACAACTGATTTTTTTTTTGTAAAAACTACGAAAGTTTTCCTGAACAATGGAACCGGCCATGGAGAAATCAGAAAAAAAAGTTATATTTTTTATTTTTTTTTTCATAGGGTACATTTTTTTGGAGGAACGAAGTTATTATTTACAACTTTGCCAGATACACTATGCCAATCAAATAAACCGTTTTGACTGTAGAAATATTCTTGATTCCTCATAGAGTGCTCTGTTGGAATATGAAAATATGTCTACAGTCGAACGGCATAGTGTCTTCGGCAAAGTTGTAGATAATATTTTGTCCTTCCAAAAAAAATTGCCTTTTAAAAAAATAATTGAAAATAAATTTTTTTTTTCAAAAAATGATAACTCATTTTTCTTGATTTCTATATGATCGGACTGGTTTCATTGTTTTGTTAATCTTTCGTAGGTTTTATTAAAAAAATCAAGTTTTTAAAAATAGACCCCTTTTGAATAATTAATTTTTAATCTTTCTTCTAACTTTTGAACGAATCATTTTTTGAGTGTAATTTTTTTGGTAAGACCGAATTATTATCTACAGCTTTGTCGAAGACGTCACAATAATCAAACGAACAGGAGTGCTTTTTTCATTTTATACTCATTTTTCACAATATTATGAACCACCCTATGCCGAATTAATGAACCACCCTAATGAAACATAATGTATTCGATGCTAGTTATAGTGTATATCATTATACAAGCTATTTCGAGAGACTAGTAATCAATTTCAAAAGATAAATTCTAAACATTTTGAACTCCGCCTTCCACAATTGAAAAAACGACTAAGTCCCAGAGAGTAAATTTTTGCAAAAAAAAAAAATTCAGATGACACCGATTCTCGACGTTTCATGCGTTCTTAAGTCATTTGGCATCAAAAATAAAAAATTCGAAAACCGAAATTTCACGTATCCCCCCCCCCCTTGGGTGATTTTTCGGTTTTCAAAAAAGCCAAACTTCAATCGCTTTGCGCCACCCTATTTTAAGTCCGATTGAGCTGAAATTTTGCACAGGGTGTTTTTTCGAGCAGGTGAACATTTTGTGTAGGGTATTTTTTTTTAATTCGAGATGACCATTTTGCCTGGCACCCTACTACCCACCTGGAGACTGGCAGTTAGTTACCACTGGTGTGTTACCGGTTGACCCGCCAAACAAGATATAGCTCCAAGACTATCTGAAAGAAGGGTGCACAACCGCACCTCAGATATCCAGGTCTTCGCACATCTTCCAAACTAAGTGGCCCGGAGTAGAGCTGGGCCCGCTCACTACCATCATGTCGATTCTCGCACGCATAATACAAGGGCATACGAAGACGACATGCTTAGCGGTCTCCTCCACAACTAAGCATTTGAGACACATGGAGGTCCTCACTAGCCCTAACCTGTGTAGATACTGCCTGAAGAAGGCCCTGGAAATTCACCCCTCCATGCCTACTCTAGACCCATTCGGATATATCCGGGATATGATCTGATAATCGAAAACCACCTTCTACCACCTCGTATGCCTCTTGTGTCACGTTGATCGAAGCACTCTATATCCTCCTTAATGGCGATACTGATAGACATCATGCCGAACAAGATGGAGATTTCGTCGTACGATACACACTCGCAACCCTCAGGCCTGTAGTTTTCAGTATACCACGATAAGTATTAGTACTTAGCACTTCGGACCCCTCTGGCCCACCATACCTAAGTATGAATGAAACCACGTTGACAATTTCCTGGAGTGCATCCAGTCCTCGACCTCGCGATCTCTCCGATCGACTTGCCATAGACCTCCGGCGTTATGCCGTCCGCAAAACCGACGATCACAAGGAAATTTTAGCTTCAACACTCCGTCGTACAAGACATTACACAATATCAGGCCCAGGATAGAACCTTGCAGTACTCCTGCGGTGATTGGGACGCATTTCTGACGCATTTCATGTTGTAAACTAGTACCCGATTCCGGAAGTAGTTTTCCAAGATCTTGTACAACGACCCCGGGTCATGGATGCTCCTAAGCGCGAACGCTATGGAGTCCCAGCTGACGCTATTGAAAGCATTCTTAACATCAAGCGTGACGATTCTTCTTTTGCGTTAAAGTGTTACTTCCGCATGTCTTGGTGAAGGAACGGATAGAATCCAGCGTGGACCTACCGTTATGGAAGCCAAATTACTTGCCGTTCACATCCTCTGTGTACTACACCAGTCTGTTTAGGATAATCCTCTCAAGCACCTTGCCGCCAGTGTCCAGTCGTGCTGGGACTATCCGGATTTAAAAATCCGGATATCCGACCTCGAATATCCGATAAACATCCAAAATCCGGATCAATCGGATATCCGGATATTATTCGACAGGATATCCGGATTTTCGAATAGTCGGATATCCAGACATCCGGATTTTGTGTCTGAACATAGTTTAATGAGAATTATGTGAATAACTATTTACGAAGGGATGAGAGATTGCGAAAGAAGTCATTTTCCGCGTTATGTTTTATTTGAACGGCCTTCAACAGACAGAAAAAGTTTGCGGATATCCGGATCGTAAATATCCGGATATCCGACTATTCGATTATCCGTATCCGGATATCCGGTCATTCGAAAAGTGTTCGTTCACTCATCCGTGATCCGAGCTTCGGATAACCGGATCACAAATATATTCGGTTGAAAGTCCCAGCACTAGTGTCCAGCAGGCAGGTGGGTCTGTATGCCAATGAGTCCCTTAGCGGTTTCCCAGCCTTCGGCAATAGAACCAGTTTCTGTAGCTTCCACCGCTCCAGGAATAGACAGTCATTCAGGCATTACTGCATGACTACCCGGACAGCCCGAAGGACACTTCAACGGCCGTCTTGATGTTATGTTATGTTATGTTATATTTAAAAATTCCATCTGACAATTTTTGTCTTAATGAATAATATTAACAACTAGAGACGATTAACAATAAATAATTAGCGAATCCGCAGGCGACGTAAAAAAGTTTTGATGGGTTCGTTGAAGTCGAACAGTTCTGCAACCTCGTTGAACCTCGTAGACATAAACCTAATCGCATCATACTGGCCGTACCGACTATACCTTGCCTCCAAGTTTAAAAGCTGACGTCTTCGCAGATTCCTTTCTGGAGCGTAGAGATTCAATTCTGCGAGAATAGCAGGCGAATCAATTTCGTTTTTCAGGACCTTCGCAACAAAGATAATTTGTGCGTTAGATCTTCTTCTCTCTAACGTCTCAATCCCCAATAACATGCAGCGGTGCTCATAGGGCGGCAACCTCGTAGCGTCATGCCAAGGAAGATGCCTCAGTGCCATACGCACGAATTTTTTCTGAGCAGCTTCAATGCGATCAATCCAGACCTTGTTGAACGGACACCAAGCGACAATCGCTGATTCGAGCATCGATCTTACCAGGGCGCAGTACAAAGCTTTCATGCACAGTGGATCGCGGAATCCATCGGCAATTCTAAAAATAAATCCTAGTTGCTTGTTGGCTCTTGAAATGACATCTTCGTAGTGTGCCCGGAATGTAAGTTGACTATCCAAAATTACGCCAAGATCTTTACCTTGGCTTACCCGCTGAAGAGCTTGCCCAGACAAGCTGTATGGAAAGCTAATTGATTGAAGCTTTCTGCTGAAGGTAATCACATGACATTTTTCTACACACAGGGTAAGAAGATTACGGTTGCTCCAATCACTGAAAGCATCAAGCAACTTTTGTAGTTCCAAACAGTCTCCAAGACAGGCTATAATCCGAAAGATTTTTACATCGTCTGCGAAAAGGAGTCGTGTACCTCGCGGTAAAATTGTAGCAACGTCGTTAATAAACAGTGAGAATTAAAGTGGAGCCAGGTTGCTCCCTTGCGGCACTCCAGAAGACGTTGTAAATGGCTGTAAATGAATGTGACGACCCAAGACTGACACATACAACTCTGCCGGTCAGGTACGAACGAAACCATTTCACGAGCATAGCGGAGACCCCCAGGGTATCCAGCTTTCGGAGAAAGATGTCATGCTTAACACAATAGAACGCAGCCTTGAAGTCCATGTACACAGCTTCCACTTGCAATCCCGCGTCCATTGAGCGAGAACACAATGAAGAAAACTGCGACAGATTGGTTGTGACGAATCTCTTAATGTAAAAACCATGTTGGTCACTAGAAATATAGTTTTTGCACGATGAAAACAGCTCTGTTCTGACGACTATTTCGAAAACTTTGGAACAAGCACATAATGATGTAATTTCTCGGTAATTATCCGTTTATTGTATATCGGTGTGAGCAATGAATTTTTCCAACTAGTAGGAAACAATTCTTGCTGCAGAGAAAGGTTAAACATCTTTACAAGAGGCGCCACCAGTTCGTTCGAGCAGTTTTTCAACAATGATGGCGGGATCCCGCCTGGCCCAGGACAAATGGAATGTTTCAGCTTTCAAATTGCACTCAAAACGTGCGCACAGTGTTTTATTTTGCCGTTTTCGTGCGATTAATTAAATAGCGTTTCAAATGTTTATTATACCCATGATGTATGTTCGGAGAAGTTTCAAGATATTAAAAAATACAACTTTAAATGTAGGAATATGAGTGATCAATTCACCTAAAAGTGAGATAGAAAATTTATTTTTTTAACAGATTGAGATAGACGCATGGTGTCCTCGGCAAAATTTTAGATGATCTCAAAACAATAAACTTTGTCGAAGTCATCATGCGTCTATCTCTTATATGTTACGAGCAACATAAAGTTTTCTATGAAGAGGTCCTGAAAATCACAATTTTCTTTATAACTTTTTTCTCAGATTTTTCCGAATTTTCAAACCTTCTACAAAGTTATCAGTCATCCCAACCTCAACCATCTCAAAATTACGCAATTTTACGCACGTGGCAGTTTCATACGATGAAATAACTATCCTTAGACTTTCAATTAAAGGTACACACTTAGGTATGTAAGAGTATGTAAGCAGCCTTTTCGCCTGTTTTTCAAAGCTATTCGGTGCCGATTTTTGTATACAAAAATTTTAAAATATAGCAGTTTTGAGTTCCGAAAGTGGCCCCAAACGATCCTGAGCTAAACATGCATGCATGCTTTTATAAGGTTACAAAAAATGGAGAAAATGTTAGAAATAGATTAACTAAAAATTTCTTATGTTCAGTTATATATTCAGTATTGTAAGCATATATTGACTTTCCAAATCGCTACCCGTCAAATGAGCTGGCATTTGCGACGGGAATGAAGCTTCGGGAAGAGAAGCAAACGGATGCGGCTGAGCTGATTAATGAAGCTTCCCAAACAACTCCTTCTTGATTAACCAGAATTAGGGATTCCTGGAGTAGACACTCATGGTGGAAAGCGATTTGTCAGTCTAGCGGTACAACAATACCCAGTAAGGCGCAAAAAAAAACGAAATGCAAATATCTATCCCCCTTACTATAGATTGCTAATTGCTAGAAAGAGTTACTATCCAGCGGATGAATTTGCCCATATATCGGAAACAGAGAATAAAATCAAACTGCAACATTTACTTGACTTAACAGCCGAGCGTATCATCGAGGTGAACGAAGGGAAATTAATCAATCTCACGGATGCAGAGTTTCTGCTGGATCTGCCGTTCATCCGGGAATCCGGAGTATAACCAAACCTTCGAGAATGATGATGGAACAAAAACCGAGGCGAGCATTTTCATGTCCTCACTTGTTCCAATTAGAGCTGCTTCGAAGCATCACGTTCTTTTCCAAAATCCACGTCCATCATCTACATTAAAACATTTTCGAAAGACGCGAAATCTCTGCTCGCTCCTTTTGAAATCGGGGAAGAAGAATAAATTGAATTTGAAAAAAGCTACTATTTGCATCCACGCTTACAATACTGAATATATGACTGAATATAAGAAAAACTCAATTTTTAGTTGATCTATTTCTAACATTTTCTCCTTTCTTTGTGACCTCATCAAACATGCATGCATGTTTAGCTCAAGATCGGTCGGGGCCACTTACGGAACTCAAAACTGCTTTATTTTAAAATTTTTGTATACAAAAATCGGCACCGAATAGTTTTGAAAAACAGGCGAAAAGGCTGCTTACATACTCTTACATACCAAAGTGTGTACCTTTAATTGAAAGTCTAAGGATAGTTATTTCATGTTATGAAACTGCCACGTGCGTAAAATTGCGTAATTTTGAGATGGTTGAGGTGAAAGTATCCCAGAAAATATCGAAATATGTCAAATAACTTTTTTATTTTGGGAGATAAAAAATAACAATGTTCAGCATAAACATGCATATTGGGATGACTAATAACTTTGTACAAGGTTTGAAAATTCGGAAAAGTCTGAGAAAAAATTTATAAAGAAAATTGTGATTTTCAGGACCTCTTCATAGAAAACTTTATGTTGCTCGTAATATATAAGATATAGAAACATAATGTTTTCGGCAAAGTTTATTGTTTTGAGATCATCTAAAATCTTGCCGAAGACACTATGCGTCTATCTCAATCTGATAAAAAAATAAATTTTCTATCTCACTTTTAGGTGGATTGTTCACTCATCTTCTTACATCTAAAGATGTATTTTTCAATATCTTGAAACTTCTCCGAACATACATCATGAGTATAATCAACATTTGAAACGCTATTTAATTTATCGCACGAAAACGGCAAAATAAAACACTGTGGTGCGCTTCTGTCACTTGGAAAACTCCACAATTGAAACTCTCCTGCGTAGTGTCGCGTATTGCAGCGTTAATCTGGTCTGGCATAGCAACTGAAGACGAAAATGCGGCTTTTAAATGCTCAGCAAATAATTCGCATTTAGAAGAAGCTGTGATAGCAGACAAATCACCGAGGAACATGAAAGCTGGTAATCCATTTTCCTTTCGTTTAGAACGAACAAAAGACCAGATCTTTTTTAGATGTCGATGTAAGCTTCTTAGAGTTCGCTCAATGTAACGAGAGTACAGGAATTGATTATAAAATTTGTATGTGTTGCTTGCGAGCTTAAACCGTTGCTTTGCTAGAAACGTGCGATTTGTTTAATAGTTTCGTTGGGCAGCTCGTCTACGGCGCACATAAGAGTATTTGACCCAAAAAGTTGGCAAAAAGTCCGACATACAAAATACACGATTTCCATTATTTCTAATTGATTTCAATTAAAACATACCCTCATGCTATCCCAGAACCCATTTGTGTCTTATCACATAAACCAAACTGTTATATTTCAAAGTTATTCCACAGTAAATTGGTCAGTTTAAAAAATACGTGCTACTGCTCGGGTGGCGTAAAAAATTGAAAAATTTTGTCAAAAAGTTTTTTCCCTCACGGGACTAATCTAATAATCTAAGAGATAAGTAAAATGTTTAGCAATATTTAAAACGTTAAATGCATAAAATAATCATGGATTGCTTACGAAATAAGTGATTGTGAAAGTCAACCCCGAAAAATCCATAAAATTGTGAAATTAATTATATGATTTAGTAACCTTCCGCGCAAGTCCCGTCGATGCTTTATTCATTGACAGAAAGGTCAAAGCCTTCTGAAAATATACGAAAAGAAAAATCTTCCTCCTGGTTCTTCTTTTTACCTTTCTCCTAGAAAGGTATAGCAATCACTTGCAAAACCGAAAGTATAAAAGTGCTCCAAAGGGCCAAATGGCATATATCACTCGACTCAGCTCGACGAGCTGAGCATTTTCTGTATGTGTGTGTATGTGTATGTGTGTGTGTATGTGCAGATTTTTATTCTCACTCACTTTTCTCAGAGATGGCTGGACCGATTTTCATGAAATTAATTGCAAATGAAAGGTCTTGTTGTCCCATAACACTCTATTCAATTTCATTGTAATCGGATTTTTAGTTTCGAGGTTATGTATCAAATAGTAAAAATCATAAAACATCATTATCTTGAAAACTACACAACCGATTTGAACAAAATTGGTCTCAAAAGAACGGACTACCTGGAAAACCCTTATGTTTTGAATTTTATAAAGATTGAACATGTTGTTCAAAAGTTATGAAAAGAAGCGTGTTCTGAAGACTGTTTAATCTCACTCATGTTTCTCAGAGATGGCTCTACCGATTTTCATAAAATCAGTGTCAAATGGAAGGACTAGTTGCCCCATAAGACCCTATTGATTTGTTTTGCAATCGGACTATAAGTTTGCCTGTTATGTTTAAAAATGTGAAATCCAGCTATGCAAAGGAACATATTCCGATGACTACTTGGACTCACTCACTTTTCTCAGAGATGGCTAACCCGATTTCCACAAAATTAGTGTCAAATGAATGGTCTAGCTACCTTAGAAGACCCTATTGAATTTTACTGTAATCGAACTGTAACTTCATCTGTAATGTACCGACTTGTGAAAATCACGAAACTTCATTATCTCAGAAACTACACAACCGATTTGATCAATATTGATATCAGATGAGCGGGCTAGTTAAGGGTTAACTGATGAATTATGATTGAACACGTGGTTTCAAAGTTTGACTGCCCTATACGTTCCCATTTCATTTGATTATAATCGAACTTAAGCAACTGTTATGTATTAAATTGTTAACAATACAACGAAAGTCTATTATCTCAAAGAGTACAAGACTTATTTGAACATTACTAGTGTCATACGAACGAGTCATCTCTCAAACTCACAAACAACAAACTTCATAACAATTTGATATGTGTCTCAAAAGTTATGGAAAGAAAAGAAATTCAAAGACTATTCAAAACTATACCTGCTTTGATCGATACATGTGGCCTTAACATAATTTAAGTGTGGTATCGTACTATTTGAACGTTTCAAATTCATTGATTCCTTGCGATGTGTTTAAAGTCTGTAAATGCTTAACTAATCGGCCATAGGATATGATCAAAGTCAAATAACAACTCGTTTGAAATGATTGGTTTTAATCGAAATGACTACATCCTCGACTGTTGGCTTGTGTACATCGCTTTAACTCTAAATATATTTATATTGAGTGGTATTCGGTCATTTTCAGCAGATTTTCTGGCATCAATCTGACACCGGAAATACCCATATTGGGAGGTATTTAGTTATTTAGGCTGTTTTCCAAAAATTAAAGTTCAAAATGGTTCAAATGGTTATCAAATGGTAAATGGTTCAAATGGTTAATTCAAAACGGTGTCCAGGGTCAATGTTTGGTTTCTATGCATCATCACGTTTACGGAAATATCCATATTGAGTATTATTCGGTCATTTCTCACTGTTGCCTAGAAGTTGCCATTTAGCAATTCAAAATGGTACCTGAGAACAATTGTTAACTCCTTGCATCATTCTGGTTCCAGAGATACTCATATTGGATAGTATTTTAGGCTGTTTTTCACAAACCGGTAGTCGCCATCTTGTATTTAAAAATGGTATTTAAGATACTGGTTAAAGAAAAACTCATATTGGGTGATATTTGGTTACTTTGGACTGTTATTCAGAAGCCGAAACCGAATCAATTTCTGTCATCTGGGCGTAATTCTGGTTCCGAAAACATTCATATTGAATGGTATTTGGTCATTCCCGGCTGTTTGCCAGACACCGGAAGTCACCATCTTGAAATTCAAGACTGTGTCTGTGATCAATGTTTAGCTTCTGTGCATCTTTCTGGTTCCAGAAATACTCATATTTAATGGGAATCGTCTATTTCAGGCTGTTTTTCAGAAACCGGAAGTTGCCATCTTACAATTCAAAATGTTGTCTGAAGTCGATTTGTGGCTCCAGTGCATCATTACGGTTCCGGAAATACCCATATTGGGTGGTATTTGGTCGTTTGCGCTGTTTTTCCGACACCGGAAGTCGCCATTTTGGATTTCATAATGGCATTTGGAGACAATTTCTGGATTTTGAACGGCATACTGGTTAAAGTAAAACTCATATTGGGTGGTATTTGGTCATTTTCAGCTGTTTTCAGAAACCGGAAGTCGCCATCTTAGAATTTAAAATACTATCTTTTTTTTTTTTTTAAGGGGGGATTTGTTAGTAGCTTAAGTATTTATGATAAATATTAGTAAATAATGAGTATGTGTGTCCAATCACAAATGGTGACTTCTCAACACTGTTAGAAATTTGAAATTTTAATTGTTAGGATTTGTTTGCTTTCGCAATTAGGACTTATCATTCGTAGGGATTTAAACCTACTTGTCAGAAAAGGGGAAGTAAACTTACAACTAACTTAATTGCTAACTTATTGGCTATAAAGAGAGCTTATCGTAGCAATTGAGGATTGCAACGATTTTTGTCGAAAATTGTTAATAATTTTATTTGACATAGCTTCTAATGGTTCAACACCAGTAAGTCTATGTAATTCGAGTGTACCAAACCAAGGAGGACGCTTCAAAATCATTTTCAGAATTTTATTCTGAATCCTTTGGAGCGTTTTCTTCCTTGTTGAACAGCAACTTGACCAGATCGGTACAGCATAAAGCATTGCTGGTCTAAAAATTTGTTTGTAAATCAAAAGTTTGTTCTTTAAACAAAGTTTAGAATTCCTGTTAATGAGAGGATATAAACATCTCGTATATTTGATGCACTTGGCTTGTATACTCTCAATGTGCTCTTTGAAAATAAGTTTTTTATCATAAATTAGTCCCAAGTACTTAACCTTGTCGGACCAACTTAAAATAACCCTATTCATCTTGACAACGTGATTATTGTTTGGCTTGAGGAAAGAAGCCCTAGGCTTATGCGGAAAAATTATCATTTGAGTTTTAGAAGCATTGGGAGAGATTTTCCACTTTTGCGAGTAGGAAGAAAAAATATCTAAACTTTTCTGCAATCGACTGCATATGACACGAAGACTTTTTCCTTTTACGGAAATGCTTGTGTCATCGCAGAACAATGACTTTGTGCATCCTGGAGGCAAATCAGGACGATCTGAGGTGAATATGTTGTACAGGACTGGACCCAAGACTGAACCTTGAGGCACACCTGCTCTGACAGGAAATCTATCAGATTTTGAATTCTGATAGACAACCTGCAGAGTTCGATCAGTAAGATAATTTTTTAAAATTTTGATTAGGAAAATTGGAAAATTAAAAGTTTGCAATTTCGCAATCAAACCTTTATGCCAAACACTGTCGAATGCTTTTTCTATGTCTAAAAGAGCAGCTCCAGTGGAATAACTTTCAGATTTGTTAGCTCGTATCATATTAGTAACTCTGAGCAATTGATGAGTTGTGGAATGCCCATGGCGAAATCCAAACTGTTCATTTGCAAAAATTGAATTTTCGTTGATGTGTGACATCATTCTGTTAAGAATAACTCTCTCAAACAGTTTACTTATTGAAGAAAGCAAACCGATTGGTCGATAACTTGAAACTTCAGCTGGGTTCTTATCCGGTTTTAAAATGGGAGTAATTTTTGCATTTTTCCATAATTTGGGAAAATATGCAATTTTGAAGCAGCAATTGAAAATTTTCACTAAAAATTCCATTGTGCTCTCAGGGAGATGTTTGATTAGTATATTAAAGATTCCATCGTCACCAGGTGCTTTCATATTTTTGAAATTTTTAATAATTGATTTAATCTCATTCAAGTTAGTTTCAATTATTTCTGCAGGTAAAAAATTCTGGGAAGAAATTAAATCAAATTGACGTGTGACTTCATTTTCAATTGGACTCACAAAATTCAAATTTGAGTTATGAACACTCTCAAACTGCTGAGCAAGTCTTTGAGCCTTTTGTTCATTGGATACAAGAAAACGTTCACCATCTTTTAAAACTGGAATAGGCTTTGAAGGTTTCTTAAGAATCTTCGACAGCTTCCAAAATGGTTTTGAATATGGTTTCAATTTTTCAACTTTAGTCTCAAAATTTTGATTTCTCAGAAGAGTAAATCTATGTTTAATCTCTTTCTGTAAATCTTTATAAATAGTTTTAAAAACAGGGTCACGAGTACGTTGATATTGTAAAATGCTATCTGTGGTCGATTTTAGCTCCTGTGTATTATTCTAGATCCGGATATTATTATATTGGGTGGAAATCGGCCATTTTTGGCTGTTTTACAGAAACCGGAAGTTGCCATCTTACAATCCAAAATGTTGTCTGAGGTCGATTATGGAACATATTTGTTACCACTAAAAACATTCACCTGCCAATATGGTTCCATTTAGCTGATTAGTTCGCGAGTTGAGCAGAAATTTGTGAAGAAACATGTACTTCCAGAAGAGGGAGGGGCGTCGAACCATTATGGCAAATTTGTTACCTCTAAAAACATTCACATACCGAATTTGGTTGTATTTTCTTGATTGGTTCTTGATCTGTGCGAAATTTATGTTTCATTTTTCTGGGACCCCTCCCTCATAGAAGAGGGATTCGGGTGTCAAACCATTATGTACATGTTTGTTACCACTAAAAACATTTACCTGCCAAATTTTGTTCCATTTGATTGATTAGTTCTCGAGATGTGCACAAATTTGTGTTTCATCTAACTATTATGGACATATTGGTTACCCCTTAAAACATCCACATGCCAAATTCAGTTTCATTTGCTTGGTTTGTTCTTGAGTTGTGCAGAAATTTATGTTTCATTTGTATGGGACCCCCCCTCCAGAAGAGGGAGGGGTCTCAAACTATCATAGGAACCTTTATCGGCACCAAAAACCCCTACATACAAATTTTCACGTCGATCGGTTCGGTAGTTTTCGGGCCTATATGGATCAGACAGACAGACAGACCGGACTGTATTTTTATATGTATAGATTACAACATCAATATTTTAGAACCTAAAAAGTGAATACACACTTATTGGATTGAAGCGTTCATGTAAATCTGTTTTTACAAATAAAAAATTGAATGAGAAAGGCTGGGTCTGACCGCTAGGTGGATTAATTTTGGTTTTTATTTTATTGCCATTTTATTAAATGAAGATTTATATGGAAATTTCTAAATCTTTGTTTTATATCATGTGTGAAAAGACACTACAAAAATGGAGTAAGCGAATTTAAAGTAATATTTTATATATTGGATGACGTTTTAAATGTATGTCACCTTTTTTGTGTTGATTATACGAAAATAACACGTTTTTGATACAAATCTATCCAACTACTACCAAAAAAGAGCGACTTGGAGCTTTTTAGCTCAAATACTCCTATGTGCGGCGCTTCAGCTCACGGAAATGTCGATTAGCCCAAGCAGGTTTCATCGGCGGTCGTTGCAGTGGAACATGAGCTTCAATTACTGTTCGAATCGTTGCGGTAAACATGTCGACAATGTCTGTCAGATCCTCTTGCGAATCGATGAACTGCCAGTCAATTGCTGACAACGCTTCATTCAACACATCGTAATCAACATGCTTAAAATTGAATCCCCGATGTTGTGTAGCTAATTCAAGTGCAATAGGCACTACCCAAGCAGCAAAATTTGTTTCGATTATGAACTTTGTGCATCACAGCAACAAATTCTTATGTGAAATTAAGTTGCAGTTAAATCTCAGTTTCTTATACAATGACAAAAAAGCGCAGGAGCTTGGAATTTAATAACAACATGGTAAATGCTGCATGGTAAAATTTCAGCTACGAAGATGCATCGTAACAGCACCTAGGGCGCAATAGAAACTTCGTAGCGTTGTGGTAAGATTGTAAAACGGCAAATGGTCAGAATGGAAAGAGATCGTCTGTATAGAGATTTATCTTTGATTATTTCCAGAAATTTGAGGATTCAACTCCAGTTATCACTTTCTATTCACTTTTCTCGTTTGTACTATTTGCTGTAGAAACACTTGCAAGTTCATGGCTCAGTTTTAAATATTGCTTCCCTTATCATGCTAATGGTCATTACCAGTTTTAATTTTGCTTCTTCAATTCGTCGGTACCTCAGCGTGATAATGAAATTCAAAACAATTTATCACATTTCGTTGTAGAGACCCACACTTTATGGACGACTTCTAGTCCAAGTACCCAAAAGTTACAACGCAATAAATAACCTCATCTCAAAAACAAATATAAGGCGAACGATCGAGCAGAAGTTGCTGTTACATGGCTTCAGAACATGACATCAACTTTTAGAAGTATTTTTGTGTGTTTGTTTTTCGTATCTCGCAAGCATCACGTTGGCAACCTATATGCTCCACCCACTAGATCTATTCAGTGAAGGTTAGGTTTTCAAATGCCGTTTACACGTTTCAACAACAAATCCATCCTCGCGAATTACGTTGTTGTTGTGAAGATTTTTGAAGCAGCGATGCAACTTTAGTAGTTGCTTGTTTCTTTACAATTTCATCATAGTAACAAAAAATGTTTCTTAAAACCCGGAATTTCATTAGTGCAACAAATGATCATAATTTATTTTTTTTATTATGTTTCAACTGTTGCTTGGGTACTTCCGTCACGGTCACATCCAGAGCGGGATGATCCGGGTCAATTCTCACCATAGGATCGTCGGCCTCCATCACAGAAAGATTCTGAAGCGCTGGCTCGTTCACCAGCACTTGGTCGAGAGTTCTAGCACGAGCGTTTTTGACTGGATTTGTTTGCGTCAAACCGTTAAAACAGAATGCGTCGTACAGAGCAATTCCAGCTGCGGTTAAACGTGATCTACTTGTATCAACAACAAGGCTACTGCTTTCCGAAGGTACCCAATGTAGCTCTCGGTGGTTATAATCCCCAAATAGAACAGCAATGTCGTGGGGATTCAGACGGGATAGAACGGATCCAATTGAGTCAGCATGTTCCTGAATAACATCAAGATCATTTCGACGATCAGGGGGCAGATACAACACTCCAATGCTTACGGATGACCTATCCAGTTGGATTTTTACCCAGTTGCTCAAGCGTGTTACTAATCGGTGCTGGGTCTAAGCAACAGCAGTGCCTGGAGGAAACGGCAATCAAGACTACACCACCACGCGATTTTCGACTATTACCCTACAGCGATCGTCTTGATGGGAAGACTCGGGATTCCATCCATCCCGGTGCCTCACTCACCTTCAAGGAGTTTTTTTTTGTTCACACAACATTTATTTGACACGGCCCAATACAAATTAATGTTTTACGGAGCCAACTAGGTATATCTAATGCCTTATGGACTAAAATATCTTATAAACTTAGGGCAAATTTTCTATCCTCACTGCCGACTACAAGCTGAAACTATATCTAATACTAAAACTAACATGGTTTGTTTTTATCCGAGATTCGTTTCGCTGTTAAATGGGCACCTTGATGCTCTTCAAATAGCTATAAACATGTAGCATGTATGGCAAGTTTTGCTGGGCGAGGATATCACGAACTGGCACATAGGGCTGTATTCCTCGTACCATGAGCTTGCGGTCTTCGAGCGGAAGGTGTTGCGTACCATCTTCGGTGGACTGCAGATGAAGAACGGAGTGTCTTGTACAATCATTGTATTTCCCGATTCGCACAAATTTTGCACTAAAATCGCACAATAATAGTGTGAAAAGGATAACGCAACAGTTGTACTGCGAATACATTGACACAGATTGAATTCAGAATATGTATCATATATAGACACTTTATTTCTCATATCGAGTGTTTTAGTGATTGCTCATGGAGCAGTGCAAGCAGTGAATAACAAAAAGTACCATTGAATGATTTGCAAAAAAAACGAAACAAAATTAGGGTAATCGCTCCTATATTCATCTCAGTACCTATATTCATCTCATCACGCCTTTTTGATCAATTTATCGTCAAATTTCACCATATTTTCAACTTAAAACTTTCAACCACTTGACTATAATAGATTTGCTTTCAAAAATTTGAAGTAATTTGACAGCAAATTGGACAAATGGGAGAAATAAGACGAATATAGGTGCACCTAGCTGTTGAGATGAATAATGGAGCGATTACCCTATGTTAACAACATTTTGCAATCAACGCTAGCTTTACCGAAAACCCCCCATTCCACAAAGCCACAAAAGCGTAGCTGATTGTTTTATGGCAACACTCGTAAATTGTGAATAATTATTATTTGTCATTCTGTGCACGGGCTTTTTTCTCAAGTGACAAGAGAAATTTCTCTCTCGCTCGTGGAATTTCCATGTACGTGCGACAAGACTAGACACATACAATTTGCAGGTTGCTTTTTCGCTTCTCTTTCGGTTCGGATTGCGACGCGCAAGACGATGTCTCGTTGCTTCACGAAATGAGCGAGACACTCGTGCTGTACATACTTGATACCAGTGTTGTTAGTCTCACTCATACTGTCGGTGCGTGCTTGCGTGTATCTCGTGAGCGTGTGTGCAAAAGAATTGAAAATCGTAGCATATGTCTCGTCCTCAAGCAGAAAGGAGGTGGAAGGTTTTGCTTCTCGCTCGCTTTGCAATGATGCTTGATACCAGTTGAAACTGTTTAGGTGTAGTAGTTTGGAGCTGCATTGGAGAAACGCTAGAGCATTAATTGCGTTATGCCCAACACGCAATCATTGTACTGGTTCCAAATTACATCAAAAATTGCGCTAAAAAAGCACAATTTTGTACTGGTTTCGCACCATCCAACTTTTGCGTGTACTTACACTGCAGAGCTGGCGAACTGCAGCCATGGACCGAGTAGAATGGAGACGACTCTTACGTACAGCAAAGGCCACACCACGGCTTGGGACTGTTTGGTAAGTTAAGGTAAGTAAGTGCTCTATAATACAGAGATAGATCATAATTTACTTTGGATGTTCAATTTATTTGTAAGTCAGATGATAAGCAGGGTTTTCAATTAGAGGTCATAAAAAGTTTCAAAAATATCAATATGGCACGGGTTGTAATTAGTTGGTATTAATCATAGCCGCAATGAGTCTAAATTATTTTCAACCGAAACAGGACAAAACTGGCGATAAAATCCTAAACAAAAAACTACCGAACAATACAATACTGAGTTTGCCGTGTTGCTTCATCAGGTTTTTGAAGTCCTTCGTCATCAATCTTTACAAATGCGCTGCAATTACGAAGACTGCGACAAAATTCCGCATCATACTCAGGGATATATTAAGGCTTGTGTGGGCCCGGGGACAGGTAACATCTGGGGGGCCCTCTTCAGTTGTCAAAGCTTCAATAAAGGAACATGTCATACAAAAACCTAAATTAATCCACCTAGCGGTCAAACTCAGCCTTTCTCATTCAAACTTATTATTTGTAAAATCAGATTTATATGAACGCTTCAATCCAATAAGTGTGTATTCACTTTTTGGGTTCTAAAATAATGATGTTGTCTATTAGTATAAAATATGAAATTTGACGTAATGTAAATGCTCAAGAAATAGCGAAATAAAAGAAATGACTTAATTTCGAACAATTCAATCACGAGCGATACCGGAAACATTCAAATGGTACGATACCACATTTAAATTATATTGTGGCCACATATATTGATCAAAGCAGGTATAGTTTTAAATAGCCTATGAATTTCTTTTTTTTCCATAACTTTTGAACCACATATCAAATTGTTATGAAGTTTGTTATTTGTAAGTTTGAGAGATGACTCGTTCGTATGACACTAGTTATGTTCAAATAAGTCGTGTAATCTTTGAGATAATAGAATTTCGTTGTTTTATTAACAATTTAATACATAACGGTTGCTTAGTTCGATTATAATCAAATGAAATGGGAACGTATAGGGCAGCCAAACTTTGAAACCACGTGTTCAATCATAATTCATCAGTTAACCTTTAACTAGCCCGTTCATCTGATAATACTATTGATCAAATCAGTTGTGTACTTTCTGAGATAATGAAGTTTCGTGGTTTTCACAATTCGGTACATCACAGACGAAGTTACAGTTCGATTACAGTAAAATTCAATAGGGTCTTCTAAGGCATTCTTTCATTTGACACTAATTTCGTGAAAATCGGTTCAGCCATCTTTGAGAAAAGTGAGTTAGTTTATGTATTCTTCGGAATATGTTTCTTTTAAAAGCTAGATTTCACATTTTTAAACATAACAGGCAAAGTAATAGTCCGATTGCAAAAAATCAATAGGGTCTTATGGGTAACTAGACCTTTCATATGACACTGATTTTGTGGAAATCGGTCCAGCCATCTCTGATAAACATGAGTGAAATTAAACAGTCTTCAGAAGACGTTTCTTTTCATAACTTTTGAACCACATGTTCAATCTTTATAAAATTCAAAAGTTGAGGGGTTTTTAAGATAGCCCGTTCATTTGATACCAATTTTATTGTAATCGGTTGTGTGGTTTCTGAGATATTGATGTTTCGTGATTTTTACATTTTTAAACATAACCTCTTAAATAAAAATCCAATTACAATGAAATTTAATAGGGTCGTTTGGGGCAACTAGAACTTTCATTTGCATATAATTTCATGAAAACCGGTCCAGCCATCTCTGAGAAAAGTGAGTGAAAATAGAAATCTGCATATACACACACACATATATACATACAGAAAATGCTCAGCTCGTCGAACTGAGTCGAGTGATATATGCCATTCGGCCCTTTGGAGCACTTTCATTTCTTCGGTTTTGCAAGTGATTGCTATACCTTTCTAGGAGAAAGGCAAAAAGTTAAAAAAATTATTAATTAGGAGTAAAATATTCGTGCTGAAGAAATAGCGAAATAAAAGAAATGACTTTGAATTTCGTACACTTCAATCACGAGCAATACCGGGAACGTACGAATAGCACAATACCAAATTTAAATTTTGTTGAGGCCATATGTTTTGATCAAAGCAATTACAGTTTTAAATAGTCTTTGAATTTCGTTTCTTTTCATAACTTTTGAACCACATATCAAATTGCTATGAAATTTTTTGCTTGTGAGTTTGAGAGACAACCCGGGGGAACCTATAGGAAAGCCAAACTTTTCATTTGACACTTACTTATCTTACCAAACAGTCCCAAAGGTGTGGCCTTTGCTGTACGTAAGAGTCGTCTCCATTCCACTCGGTCCATGGCTGCAGTTCGCCAGCTCTGCAGTCTGCGTAGGGTCCGCAGGTCGTCTTCCACCTGATCGATCCACCTTGCCCGCTGTGCACCTCTCCGTCTCGTCCCTGACGGATTGGTTTCAAGAACCATCTTTACCGGGCTGTCGTCTGACATCCTTACAACTTGCCCAGCCCACCGCAGCCTGCCTATCTTAGCGGTGTGGACGATAGATGGCTCCCCAAGCAGCTCCTGCAGTTCGTGGTTCATTCGCCTTCTCCACACTCCGTTTTCCATCTGCAGTCCACCGAAAATGGTACGCAGTACCTTCCGCTCGAACACTGCAAGGGCGCGTTGGTCCTCCACAAGCATAGTCCATGTCTCATGCCCGTAGAGGACTACCGGTCTGATCAGCGTCTTGTAGATGGTTAACTTGGTGCGGTGGTGAATTCTACTCGATCGAAGCGTCCTCCGGAGACCAAAGTATGCACGATTTCCTGCCATAATGCGCCGTTGAATTTCTCTGCTGGTATCGTTGTCGGCAGTTACCAGTGAGCCCAGGTACACGAACTCATCGACCACCTCGATTTCATCACCACCAATTTGAACTCGAGGTGGGAGGTTACTGATACTGTGACTGTCTTCACGTGAACCCCTTCCTTTCATGTACTTCGTTTTCGATGCATTGATGAACAGTCCAATTTTTTGGCTTCAGCCTTTAATCCGATGTACGTATCCGCCATCTTCACAAAGGTCCGAGCCACAATGTCGATATCGTCGGCGAAACCAAACAGTTGAACCGACTTTTGGAAAATCGTGCCACTCGTGTTAACCCCCGCTCTTCTAATGACACCTTCCAGGGAAATGTTGAACAGTAGGCACGAGAGACCATCACCTTGCCTCAGCCCTCTTCGGGTTTCGAAGGGGCTCGAGAGTGCCCCCGAAACACGAACTACACACATCACTCGATCCATCGTCGCATTGACCAACCGCGTCAGTTTGTCCGGAAAACCGTAGTCATGCATAACTTGCCATAGCTTGTCCCGATCAATTGTGTCGTACGCCGATTTGAAATCGATGAACAAATGATGTGTGGGCACGTTATATTCGCGGCATTTCTGCATAACCTGCCGAACCGCGAATATCTGATCCGTGGTGGCGCGGGCACCCATAAATCCCGCCTGGTAATGCCCCACGAACTGCTTCGCAAATGGCGATAGTCAACGGCAAAGTATTTGGGAGAGTACCTTGTAGGCGGCGTTCAACAGAGTGATTGCCCGGTAATTGCAGCACTCCAGTTTATCGCTCTTTTTGTAGATGGGTCACACAATACTTTCCATCCACTCCTCCGGTACTCGTTCTTCCTCCCAAACCGTGACAATGACCTGGTGCACGACTCTAGCCAGTGTTTCTCCACCGTATTTCAATAGCTCGCTGGGAAGTTGGTCCACTCCAGCAGCTTTGTTGTTTTTCAGCCGACCAATCTCCTCCTCCACCTCCAGAAGATCGGGGTCTGGAATTCTGATGTCTTCTGCTCGTGCACCAAGATCAGTTGCCATATCGTCCTCGCGCTCTACTGCATCGCCGTTTAGATGCTCGTCGAAGTGTTGCCTCCACCTTCCGATCACCTCACACTCGTCAGTAAGGAGGTTGCCGTCCAAGCTCCTGCACATATCGGCTTGCGGCACGAAGCCTTTACGGGAGCTGTTTAGCTTCTCGTAAAACTTCCGAGTGTCGTTAGCTTGGTACAGCTCTTCCATCGCTACGCGATCTCGGTCCTCTTGCTGGCGCTTCTTCCTTCGGAGGACTGAGTTTTGGCTGTTCCGTGCCTGTCGGTATCGTTCCATGTTCGCTCTCGTGCGGTGTTGCAGCATTCTCGCCCGTGCTGCATTCTTCTCCTCGACTAACCGTTTGCATTCGCCGTCAAACCAGTCATTTCTATGATTCGGGGCCCTTGTACCTAGTAGCGCTACAGCAGTGCTACCTATGGCGGATCGGATGCTCCTCCAGCCATCTTCAAGGGTAGCTGCGCCAAGCTGCTCTTCCGTGGGTAGCACTGCCTCCAGCTGCTGCGCGTATTCCTGTGCAGCCTCGGCGTCCCGCAGTTGCTCAATATTTGGTCGCGGCGTTCGACTTCGGCGGGTGTTATACACCGTCGATAGTTTTGAGCGCATGCACACAGCTACTAGGTAGTGGTCCGAATCTATATTCGCACTGCGGTAGGTGCGAACGTTGATGATGTCGGAGAAGAACCTGCCGTCGATTTGAACGTGGTCGATTTGGTTCTCTGTCTGTTGGTCGGGTGATCTCCAGGTGGATTTGTGGATATCTTTGCGGGGGAAGAAGGTACTTCGGACAACCATACCACGGGAGGCCGCAAAGTTTACGCACCGATGGCCGTTATCATTAGACACGGCATGCAGGCTATCTGGTCCGATTACCGGTCTGTACATTGCCTCCCGGCCTACCTTAGCATTCATGTCCCCAATAACGATTTTCACGTCCCGTCGCGGGCAGCTATCGTAGACCTGCTCCAGCTGCGCGTAGAACGATTCCTTCTCGTCGTCGGGTCTTCCTTCATGTGGGCAGTGCACGTTGATGATGCTGTAATTGAAGAACCAGCCCTTTATCCTCAACTTGCACATCCTTGCGTTGATCGGCTGCCACCCCATCACGCGTTGGCGCATCTTACCCAGTACTATGAAACCGGTTCCCAGCTCGCTGGTTGTGCCACAGCTCTGGTAGAAAGTAGCCGCCCGGTGCCCGCTTCTCCATACCTTATGTCCTGTCCAACAAAGTTCCTGCAGCGCTACGACTTCGAAGTTGCGTGGATGTGGCTCGTCATAGATTATCCTGTCGCTTCCTGGAAAGCAGAGCGATTTGCAGTTCCATGTCCCAAGTTTCCAATCGTAGTCCTTATTTCGTTGCCTAGGTCTATGCCGATTGTTCCGATCCGTATTATCTCTTACGTTGTTTATAACATGTTGTTTTCCGGGGCGGCTTGTTGGGCCTTCCCCAAATTTGACACTAAGATTGTTGAATTTAGTCCAGCCATTTTTGAGAAAACGAGTGAATTTGAAAAGTCACCGGAACATGTTTCTTTTCACAATTTTTGAACCACGTGTTCAATCACTATAAAATTCATCAATTAACCTTTAACTAGCCCGTTCATTTGATACCAATATTGTTCAAATCGGTTGTGTACTATCTGAGATAATGAAGTTTCGTGATATATTTTGATACATTACAGACAAAGTAAGAGACCGATTACATTGAAATTCAATAGGGTGTTATGTGGCAGCTAGACCTTTCATTAATTTCGTGGAAATCGGTTCAGCCATCTCTGAGCAAAGTGAGTGAGTTTAAGTAGTCTTCGGAATATGTTTCTTTTCAAAGCTGGATTTCACATTTTTAAACATAACAGGCAAAGTAATAGTCCGATTGCAAAAAAAATCAATAGGGTCTTATGGGGTAACTAGACCTTCCAAATGACACTGATTTTATGGAAATCGGTTCAGCCATCTCTGAGAAACATGAGTGAGATTAAACACTCTCCAGAACACGTTTCTTCAAATAACTTCTGAACCACACGGTCAATATTCATGAAACTCAAAAGTTAAGGGTTTTTTAAGTAGCTTGTTCATTTAAAACCAATTTGAGTAGTTGAGTAGTTTCTGAGATAATGATGTTTCGTGATTTTCACATTTTTAATCATAACCTCTGAACTAAAAATCCGATTGCTATGAAATTCAATAGGGTCTTATGGGGCAACTAGATCTTTAATTTGCAATTATTTTAATGAAGATCGGTCCAGCCATCTCTGAGAAAATCGAGTGAGATTGGGAGAGCGTTACATACACACACACATACACACACACACACATACACACACACATACACACACACATACAGAAAATGCTCAGCTCGTCAAACTAAGTCGATTGATATACGAGATTCGACCCTTTGGAGCACTTTTATACCTTTGGTTTTTCCAGTGATTGCTATACCTTTCTAGGAGAAAGGCAAAATGTAAGTAAAAGAAAGGTTATAGAAGGACTGTGTCAGTTTTGTTAAAATCTAAGTTGTTTTAAAGTGTCAAGATTTTTTTTGTGTCGTGAGTGATTGAAAATGAACTATTGTGGGGGCCTCTAAAGTGTGGAGGCTCGAGGGCCAAGTGGAGTAAGGACGATTATTACGTACAGCGATTATTACGTCATACCACGGCTTGAAACTGTTTTGTAAGGTAAGTAAAAGTATGTGTAACAATGTAGTAGTGTCAACGATTATGCTGAATATGACGGCTGTAAAGGAGCTTCACCTGGAGAGTTGTAGATCATTTCGGAGTAAGAAATGTTCTTCTGAAAAATAATTTGACAATACAGTTGATTAGGAAACGCAAATCGCCGGGACGATCCAGAGCTCACATTGTACAAATTGTTCTAGTGAGGATTTTCCTGAAACGTTTTTCGAAAATTATTGAAGGAGTTGGAAATGACAAAAAAGTATTCAAAAAATTGTTCTGTGATGAGTCGCGGCAAGAAAATAAAAAATTCGCGGGTGACAAAATAGAAAATATTCAAAATTCGCGGTGATATCGCGGTAACCTTTTTCTTCAGCAGATACCAAAAAAGTGTTTTTTTTTTGTAGAAACAATAAACAAATATTTTATTGTGCCGTCATTCAACCGTACGTTACATGATTTCTTTGCATTACTGACTAAAAGTACATAGTGTGTCAAATTGTCTACAGTCATTTTTTGGTGTCGACAGACACGTATTATACATGCTGTGTTCCGTATCTACAGTTTCCGGAAATCGATAAGAAAATCTGAAATCCGGAAGATGATTGCTAACTAAAAATGTCCAGGAAAACGTCCACGATCCGATAACCTAGCAAATTTAAAATACCAATCTCACTGTCAGGTGTTTTTGAAAATGCTTGTTTGTACTTTGTTCATCTTGCAACTTCGATTCAACTGCACACTCTGGAATTCTGTCATGCAGGTCTAAATCGTAACCGAACCGTCCGAAGATAACTCAACCCAAGCTGACAAATTTGCGCTGTAAGAGAGTAGTAGTACTGTTTCATCTCCTTGGTTACGTAGGAAAAGGCTTTCCGTTGTCATCGAGGTGCCAAATTATCTTCAGCTTTGTGTGTGTTGCTGGTTACCATGAATTTCGCAGGTTTCAAATGTTTCATGACGGACATAAAATTCTGCTGTTCATTATTACTTTCGCGGCATTTCGCGGATTCTTATAAATTTCGCGGCCGATGCTGGATTTCGCGGGATTAGCGGTTTCCGCGAAATCATGATTTACCACTGTCCCTGGTGATGAGTTATCAAACCATTAAACGGTTTTTAGTTTATTTAAAATTGCATTTGGAAAATACAAATACAAAATCCGAAAAAACAATCACAAGGAACGTAAAGAAATGATAGAAAATTCAATTTAAGTACACCAAATGATGGAATATTTTTCTGAAGAACAGCTGCAATAGAAAATGTGTTAGTTTTTTTTTGTGTGAAATAACGCCAGAAATTACGTTCATTTCCTAAATCGGAAATCTGAATCACTTACTGTGAAAGTTGAAAGAATTTTGCTCCGTTCAGTCTTGCTCGCTAGTTCGAAAATAAATAACCATGCGTTCACCCACGTTTTATTCATTAATGGGGACGCACTGTACTTCGACGCATAGCTTTTGCTATCAATTTCTTTTCTGGTTGTCCAGTTTATACTGCTTGCCGTATTTGCGTTTTACCGTAAATCTCAAACCCATGCTTGAAATGGTATTGAATTAGGACTTCCAAAAATGCTGACAGTTTTCAGAACCAGAACGAGCTTTTCATATTTGGTTCAGTTGTATACACTAAACAAACTTCAATCGGGACACGTTGAACTAGGTAAGTCTCTGTTAGGTTAAGTTCCTTTTCATGAGCCTCGTAATCCCCTAAAGATGAGACTAAATTTCATAACAAACTTACTCTTGCTGCATCGTATGATGCGGCGCTTTCGTTAAAATTGGACCATTCATATAAACCTTATCATTGGGTGTGCTTTTCAAAACATGAAAAATACATTGAAGACAGTTTTGATTTCTCCTGAATGTTTTAAATATAACATATTTTGACTAAATAAAAAAGTGTGTCCCTCTGAATCTAAGTATGTAGAACAGTAATTGAGAAAGAACACCCCAGTCATTGTTGGGACTTGAAGTAAACCCCTCAAAAGCAGCTCTCCCCGTAACCGTCTTCAACCGCGAAATGACGCTTGTGTGCTCGCTACTGTGGCGCCAGTAAGTGTTAGCTTCCCCACCACAGCAGTGACACTCGAAGCCAGTTCAATTGTTTGCTAGCAGACAAAGCGCATCACCCTTCAGTTAGCAATTAAATAAAAATCACAAATGGCAAAGGAAGATCGCGATTTGTGAAGAAAAGGAATAGCACCGACTGGTTCAGCTTCAGCGCAGGCACCACTTGATGGTATAGAGATGTTTGTGTGTGTATGTGAGTGTGTTTCGGTGCGCGAGTTTTCCAAACACTTAACTTTGTCGGAAAAAAATGGTCTGCTTCCTTTTCCTCCGGCTGGCCGGGTGGAGGAGAGCAGACCGAAAGAGGCAAACAGGTTTCCCTGCAAGGGATTTTCTCTACCGTTGGAAAAATCAAAACTGATTCGCGTTTTGTTTTTTTTTTTGGTTGTTGTTTTTTTTTTCTGTGGGCTAGGATTTTGTTTGCCTCACATTTTTGCTTTATTCATACAGTGGTTCTTTTGTTTGAGTTTTAAACGGTTTTCGAGTTCCCAGTAAATCAGTTTTCAGTTATTTCTTCTGTATTTTTTCTTCTTCTTCAGTTGTTTAGTAATTATGCACCTCTTCTCTAGGACCAGTAAGAGGATTAGTGCACCTTCACCATTCTTATATCAAAGAAATGGTGTTTATAGGAGTTACGCTCATTTGCTTTTGGTTACATTTTTTTATTATATGTTTGCCATCGCAGTTCTCTTGCTTGTATTCAGTGTATTTTTTTATTTCATTGATACAATCAAGTGATTATAATACATAGTTCATAGATTATATTGGATTAGATTGCATTATGCGCAATAAGATAGGTTATATAATTCTTTATACAGATAGTTTATAGTTATAGGTAATTATGCTGCTGCTTAATCTATGTAAAGCATATGAATATTTCAACTGGGTTAGTTATATATGTATGTTTTATTAAATATTTAATCAATAACATTGTTATTCCTTCAACAAGACATGTCTTGTTTTATTTTGTTTTGTTCATATTTTGCTTAATATGAACTTAATTTTCGTAATAAATATGCTGCTCGGTTCTTATGTTAATTATAATTTTGCTGCTCTTATCTGTAAACTTATACTAGGGTACTATATTTATGAATTTAATTATTTATATTTTGTATTTACACAATGCAATATTTTGCTAGTAAAAGATACAGCTGCATGCTGCTAATAATGCTGGCTTTAGCCATACCTCTTAACTAACTCGAATTCTTCCACGTAAAATTCCCCCGATCTGGTAGAGACTCTACCAGATCGGGCTTCTGCCTATGTTTTTTTCAGTTATGAATGATATTATTTTAATGCTAGGTTTGATGAGTTTAATAGTGATGAAGATTTTTTTTTATTTGGATGAATTTTTATGATGCGTATGTTCGATCATGATCATTTAGGTTTCAATATGTTTGTAATTCAAAACACGTGTTTCATTAACATGTCTTTGTATGTATTGTTTATATAAGTGACATTTCATACTCTTTTCCAGATGTTGCCTACATTTCCGATATTATTTTCTGGTTTTAAATCGAATTAGATCCAAATAGTGTGAAAGCTGGTGTAAATACTTTCTTGTGCTCAGCGCAAAGAGATGAAATTCGTCGCGCTGAGCACACACCATGTTAAAACAATGTATTGTATGTTCTGATTTCCTATGCTGTCTAAACGAATAAACAATTAGAAATTTGCATGCATATTTTTTATATGTGTATTTTTATTGGCATTCTTGATTTTTTTTTTTTGAAGCGTGGTCCAACCTGACTCCTAAAGAGTCATGCGGCACCAAAAAACTTTTTGTTTTTTTTTTCGATTAGTGTTTTTTTTTGTTCTAATTTCAGCACAACCTTTTTGGAAATTGGTACCGTTCAACTGCGAAAGTAGAACTATTTGTTTTTTTTTTTTCGAACAAAGATTGAACATTTAAAACTACTACTTTTTTCTTGTCAGTAATACAATACGTGTTTTTGTTAGCATGTCACGAATACATAATTGTTAAGAAACTTGAAACTCTAATTCCACTAACATACATGTATGATCATAAATTGCATATTAATATCGTGCACGTTTAATATTTTCTTTTCCATAGTATATGACTTTGCTAGGATTCGCAATTCAGCAAAGATATTTTTAGGCTGATAGCATTAGATATGAACTGTTAAACAAAACCCATTTTATTTTGATAAAATATGTTTAGCAAAACCTATCAACTTTTTTTTTCTCTTTTCATTTCCAATCCGATTCAGTTTTTCGAACATTTTTTGACATTCCATTTCATTTTCTTTTACCTCTTTCCAAACAAGCTATTATTTGAATTTACCATTTCCACTACGCTTTATGATTTGAACTATAATTATAATAACGCATATGCTATGTTAGAACGGTAGTATTCATTTTTGATAACTGTATTTTTCATAAACAAACACAAGCAGATAAGAAATCTAAACTGTAACTATTTTCAAGCAATTAGTGATGATTTTTTGTTGAATTTAATATTTTAATAACGAACCGGCCGTCGACTCTGTCAAGAGCTAGCCACTTTTTTCCTTTCCGTGCACCGTACCCGTGGCCTTTCAATCTGACGATTGCGGCACTGATATGTGCGACTGCTCCTGGAGTTGAGTCATCAAGCAATTTTTCAGCTGCTGGTCAACCGGAAATGGTGCACCGTGTCCGGGAATAATCAAATCGGATATCGCCGCAATTTTGGCTCGATTCTGTCGCTGCACCGTGGGATTCTCACTGCCGGCGTCCAGCCAGAGCCGTTCATCGTCAATATCCTGCCGGCGTTCGAACAGATCTCCCACGATGGCCACTAGGCCGGTTGGGCCCAGCTGACTGGATCGGACTAGCACCGACACACAGGACAATGTGTGACCGGGTGTTTCGACGATTTCGATGGTGTCCGACAGACGGTATGGAGCTGCAAAACAAGAAGAAACGAGAAAAAAACAGATCGATATTAGTAATTAAGTTTTTCGAGTTCTGTCAAGTATTTCGTGAGTTTTTAATTAAAGCCCTGGTTACAAATCATTTGTTGGTTTGAACGTTTCGTTTCTTATCTCGAAGCCAATTTACCTATGACTCGCTTGAATATAGCTGACACAAGTTTTTTTAGTGCGAAATTCACATTTGTTCGGTTTCTAGAAGATCAAAAAATTACATTCATCTCTAGCGAATGGTATCCTTTTTCCGCGAACTTTTGATGCTTCTTGGAATCAGTATAATTTACTGCAACATCATAAACTGCTGATCTCCGGTAGTCGAAGAAGCGAAATTTCTGCTGTCCAGTATAAGACGCTTTGGAATTGACATTACTGGATTCTTTTACTACCAATTGTTGGGGATAATAATAAAGCATTGGATGCTCTGTTAAACTACAGTACACATCTTGGACTCTGTCTCAGAGTATATCCGTTCGAAAATTCGTTACTATTATTATCTAAATTGGGCATTTACCAACATAACCGATGAACTGTTTCTTTATTGTCAGCTGCAAACTTAAAAACTGCCGAATTTCTCAATGTTAGACAAAATTTCAACCAAAACAAATCACGAGGCTGAACTTGGTCGTATGCTGACAGAGAAGGGGGAGCTGTTATCCTCGGAAAGCAGTTTGATTGAGCGTCTGTTCTCCATGTTTAGGGCGGCTCAAACATCGTCTAATCCGGAGCGGACGAAATGTGGTGTCTCGCCAGCTACACCCAAGACGGCAGCCCCGTCGCGAAACTAGGCATTCTAGTAAGGCAACATGCCGAAATTAAAATACTACTTTTTTATGTGAAGCGTTGTTTGACCAATAAATAGTTAATGGGTTCGATGATGGCAATTTCGGTCACGAGCTACTTTAAAACACGTTTTATTATGTCAAAGCCGACGTTTCAAGGATATATTTCCTCGTTTGTTTTGTTTTTGCCCTGAGGACGAGGAAATATATCCTTAAAACGTCGGCTTTGACATAATAAAACGTGTTTTAAAGTAACCCGTGACCGAAATTGCCATCATCGAACCCATTAAAATACTACGAACAATCCAGAATTGAATACGGACCGGAACAATCGGCATTGACCTAGGCGACGAAATGAGGACGACGGTTAGAAGCTCGGTACATGGAACTGTAGATCGCTGAACACCCCGGGTGGCGACCGGATTCTGCTGGATCAGCTAGAGCCCCGCCACTTCGACATCGTTGTGCTGCACAAGCTTTGCCGGAAATGAGAGAAGGTACGGAGGATTTGTGGCCGCAGGGCAAAGTACTATCAGAGCGTCGGCACAACCAATGAGCTGGGTACCGGCTTGATCAGCGACAGGTTGTGTTTGTTGAGAATAAAAGGCCGGTTCTACAACTACACTATCCTTAATGTACACTGCCCTCACGAAAGAAGACCCGATGTAGAGAAAGAAGCGTTCGACGCACAGCTAGAGAAACTCTACGATAGCCGCCCGCGTAGAGACATCATGATCATCATCGGGGACAAAAACGCTCAGAGCGGTTCGAAAGACATATACAAGCTGGTAATAGGCCCGCACAGTCTGCGCACCATGACAAACGACAACGGCCAGCGATGCGACAACTTCGCAGCTTCCCGAGGACTGGCAGTCCGAAGTACCTTCTTTCCCCGAAAGGACATCCACAAAACCACCTGGAGACCATCTGACCAACGTACAGCAAACTAAATTGACCATGCTATCATCGACGGCCGGTTCATTTCAGAAATTACAAAGGTACGCACCAATCGCGGAGCGGATATCGGCTCGGACCACTACCTAGTTTCGGTAACTTTGCGCTCAAAACTGTCAACCGTATACCACGTGCGACATCGCCGAACCCCGCGGCTCAACATCAAGCAGCTCCGGGACCCCCAGACTGCGGAGGAATATGCGCAACAGCTCGAAACGGTACTACTCACGGCGGAGGGGCTTGGCACATCGCTTCTCGAAGACGGCTGGTGCAGTATACGCACAGCTATCGGGGAGACCGCAACGCCACTAGGAGTGGAAGCACCGAGTGGCAGAAACGACTGGTATGACGGCGAGTGCGAGGCAGGACCTGGGCAGGCAAACAAGAGAGCACAAGGCCAATTATAAACGGACACGGCACGACATGACCGCGATTCTCAGACGAAAGCAGCGCCAGCAAGAGAATCGTGAGGAGCAGCTGTACCGCGCCAGTGATATGCTGAAGTTCTATGAAAAGGTAAACCAGTCTCGCAGAGGCTATGTGCCGCAAGCCGGCATATGCAACGACGCGGACGGGAACCTTCTCACGGATGCCAGCGAGGTGCTCGACAGGTGGGAAAAGAACTTCGATTGACACCTGAATGACGATACAGTAAACAGCAGCGGAGCAGGAACTGACCTAGGAGCACCAGCAGCAGATTCTTCGATTCTTCGTGAGATCGGGAAACTGAAAAACAACAAAGCCGCAGGCAAAGGCCGAGCCGAGAATTTGGGAGGAGAAAAAACTGCCAGACGAGTGGATGGAGAGAGCTATCTTCAGCGACTTCACGGCGGCCTATGATACAGTCGATCGAGTGCAGCTATGGCAGATCATGCACGACAATGGATATTCGTATAAACTGACTCGACTGATCAAGGTCACCATTGCGCAAGTGAGGAGGAGGGATACTCTCGAGTACTCGGTTAAGACAAGGTAATAGACTTTCTTGTTTGTTGTTTAACATCGCCCTTGAAGGTGTTACCCGAAGGACGGGCATCGACACGAGGGGCACGATTTGCAGAAGATCTGTTCAGCTTCTGAGCTTCGCGGATGACTTTGACATCATAACATGTAACTTTGCGACGGCAGAGAAAACTTACGCCCGACTGAAGCCGAAGCCGAAAGAATCGGACTGCGAATAAATGCGTCGAAAACGAAATACATCCGAGCGAGCGGCTCCAAGGAGAACAACATCAGCCTCTCAACTCAAGTCTCTGTAGACGACGATGAGCTTGAGGTGGGCGACGAATTCGTGTACTTGGGATCACTGGTGACCACCGACAATAACACCAACAAAGAGATCCAGAGACGCATCCAGGCTACTTTTCCCTCCGGAAGAAACCTTTTCGAACCGAGTGCGACGAGGCACGAAGTTGACACTGTACAAAACCCTGATAAGACCGGTAGTCCTCTACGGAATCGAGACAACAACGCTTCTCGCGGAGGATCTCAAGGCCCTTGAAGTTTTAGAACGGAAGGTGCTGCGGACTATCTACGGTGGAGTACAGACGGACGACGAAGAATGGCGACGGCACATGAACCACGAGCTACACGCGCTACTTGGAGAGAACCTCATTGTAAATCTGGCGAAAGTCAATAGGTCGCGGTGGGCCGGTCACGTCGTAAGGATGCCGGACGACAACTCTGCAAAATCACTTGTCTTCAGCAACCCTGCCGGCACCAGAAATAAAGGAGCGCAGCGTGCACGATGGCTCGACCAGATCGAAGGTCACTTGCAGGTGATAAGACGCCTGGGCCACCAGATTATTTCCCGTTTTTGACAAGTAGGTTTTAATCCATACGAATGATAAATCCTAATTGCGAAAGGAAACATATCCTAACCAGGCTTGGTATTTAATATGTAGGAAGCGCAGAGTGAATATCACTCACTTCTTGTTCATCATGCGCGCTGCGTGTAGCAAATTTTTTGTATTTTTTTTCTGTTTTGTGCAGTGTTCTGCCGCCCGCAGAAAAACTAAAACACTTGCTGCTTAGAGTACAGCATGGTGAAACCAGAGTGGTGAATCATTCTATTAAGAATACACAGAAGTACACCGCGATGTGCACTATTGAAATAAAGTTGATAGAATTCGTAAAGTAAACATGGGTGACGGACGGCGGGATTCCTTTTTTTTTTTCATTTTCGAGATGCAACGCAAACAATGCAATCTACTTTTCTACCTAGATGCTCTTCTCATTTGTTATATGCTAAAGAAACACTGGAGTACTACAGTGAGCTCTGTTGTGTAGTTATTGAGCGTAATGTCCTTTCGTGTGAGAAAGCTCACATCAGTCTATTATCTCTCTGGAGAGACATTTTAGATTCCACCGCGGTGTTTTTTGCAGGCTCCTTAGATACGCATAATTCGTTGCGTCGATTTTCCCACCAAGGCACAGTGGTTTAAAACGCGAAAAACGTGATTGCCAGCCTTTTTAGTATAAGAATGCCATTTAAATGCTACAGTTTATTCGACAAAGTTTTTGTAGATCTTAAGTGGCATCTTTTAATGCAAATAAATTTTTGATTAATTCACCTAAAAGTGAGATAAAAATTTTATTTTTTTATTTACTTATCAAATCAAAACGAAGTCTTCAGCAAAGCTGTAGACAATCTTATGTAGAAAAACTTTGCTGAAGACACTTTGCTTCTATCTCTTGAAAATCGACCACATACAGGTAGTTTTACACACAGACATCCTTAAAGTTTCTAAAAATCGAAAAATACCAAATTACTTTTTCTGAAGTGATTTTAGAGGCTTACTATATTCTAGACATTTTTTCATATTTAAAAAAAAACATCATTCTGCCGAACATACCTTGGGCAAATTTTCAACTTTTTCATAGGGTTTAGAACATTTTAGATAAAAATGCACTTTTTCATAATGAAATTTCTCGAAAAGCTGCAAAAACAACGGTTTCCACTCGGAAGACGGGGATTAGTACTAGCTTCAACAGTAGGTTTCACAAGTTTCTTGCAGTCTCTTAAAGACTTGGACGTGGGTAAAAAAATTAGTTTTTTTGGTTTTACGGCGGTTTTTCATGTTTTTTTTTTTAAATATGTACAAAATCGAAACGATTTTCGATTTTCATTAAAAAGTACGAAAAACATTTATATATACGGCACCGTGAAATATTTGGAAAACATAAAAATAAAAAAATGATTTTTTTCCGAAAATAATTGTTATGTCACTAGTGTATGTAAATGCCAAGGTTTTTTTTTGCAAAATTAGCAACATTCTTTGACGTTTTTCCAATGCTTGAGTTCTGAGAAGAAAATGTCAGCTCAGAAACAGGTACCCTTATTTATTTTTATTTTGTACATACGGAGGTATTTTAGTATGGATTAGGTACTTCGATATTATACCGGTTGCGATTGTTAAGTGAACATTAAAGATAAAATGTAATAAAAATAACTTATAACTTGATAAACTTTTAATCGCCATTTGCAGCAGCATTGAAGTTTTTTCCCGATTGCACGCGAATAGAAGTCGTGTACCGCTGCAATGATAAACGACGAAAGACCAGCTGCGCTTTGCTCCACATATACTGTACGGTACAGTATGTACCGTAGTTTTATTTCTACTAGCACGTTTTCTTTCAAGACATCAGTTTTTATTACGCTCTAACAGCAGGTTAAAAAATTGTTGAAAAAGTAGGATGGTTTCAAATTTTTCGAAAAACCTTTACCTTCGAGACATCAAATTCGTCTAAGTTCATGGAAGCAAACGTTAATCGACGCACATAGGAGTAAATCAAGGAAAACCCTGATCAAAAGTCAAAAAAGCTTAAGTTTATTAACCATGTCCTGCATAGTCTCATTTTGAAGTGTGATGCCTACTGAATCTTTTGACTCATGAGCATCCATAAGTATTGTTAACCTTTGTTACAGCTGGTTTAAATCGATAAAATTTTAGCTTTTTGTAGTTGCATTCGATGCTTCCGTACCGTTCCCTTTTTTTTTTCAAAACAATTATACAACGTAGTGATTTATCATCAAACCAACTATGAAGATTGTCAATAAGGGCTAGTTTAATCAATCTGTAAACTTAAAAGACTTATAAATAGTCTCGAAATTGCCAGGGAACATCCTGATAAACACAAAAATTTTGTAAATGTGATTTTTATGTGTCATATTATATGAAGTAAGTTAAGTATCAATGAGTTTCAATGTAAACCGTCAATTGCAAATCTAAGCCTGTATGTTTCTGGTCAAACTGGTAATTTTAGATCACCCGAACCAATCCGAACACATGAGTTACATCATTGTTAAAATCATCGTAAAATTTCATTTTTTCTGCTTCTGGCAGTGTTGTTGCCTTAGTTTCAAGAACATACCTCTGTCATGTAATGGATGAGTGTTCTGAGACATTCTGGACAAATTGAATTCCGATTTTTTCATTACGAGCTCTAGGCCAACATCCAAGAAAAACGGACAAGTTTTTTCGCCCGAAGCAATGCAAATGTTGCGAGTGAAATGGTCGTACAAGGACAATGATGATAATACTAGTGACTCTTCAGATTCTTCTGAGTGCTCAGATTGATTATTAAACAAAACAGTGTTAGCCCCGAACCACACTGATCTGGAAAAATAGTTATGTTTAATTCATAAAGGCTCAGTCATTTATTGTAGAAAAGAAACTACCATTGAATCCGAACTTCATCATCTGAAAAGTAACAAATCACTCAAAGGTGGGTTTTCCATGAAATTTTTAGTCACAACTATTTATTATACTATATTTTCTATACCTTATACGTTTCCAGTCCAAAAATCTCTAAAAATAATTTTGATCAGGTTTGATGTTCTAAGTGCTCCACTGTGGGCCGGGGAGACTCTGTAATTTTTTTGATATTGATACAGAGAATATCACACGAAATGGTTGGTACCGATTCATGTCGTCTGTGCTAGGAATGCTCGCATGTGATTGGTTTATTGTTCGCGTAAATTTGTCCTTGAAATATTTTATCTCTAGTATGTTACAAAACTGTTCAACATTTAATCTATCCAACAACACATAGGTTATTGTTATCCATCATGTGGTTATGCTGTTGTTTTAGTTTGAAATTTGACGGAGCATTTGCCAGTTTCATTCCCAATTTTACAAAATGTATCCCAGTATAGAAAACAAAGACGAAGTCCCACGTCAAAATAAATTTCATAACTAAACAAACAAGACTTCAATATTCATTCATTTTTTTTTAATTTCAAAGCAAATAAACATAGTAGTACACTGAATTCTTTTTTTACGCGATTGTCTTTTACGTAATTTGATTTTACACGATATTTTTTTACACGTGGAGGATAATTTTATCAAAACGACGTGATCTTTTTTTACACGATTTATGGAAAATTACGCGACTTTTTTACGGGATACTTTTTTTGCGAGGACGCAATTTTACCATTTTCAGAAAATACGAGAGATTTTCCAATGCTCCTACTTTGTGAATAACCTGAGTGGATTGACAGCTAAGATTGGTAGATTGGTTTAATAACAGTTATTATTTTTTTCTCGTTTTGACTTAAGTGTCACTGTACCTTGAGGTGAACATAATTACTAAGATGAATACAGGAGCAATTACCCTACAAAGATAACTCTGCAACTTTGCCGAAGGGAGTAACCTTTTACACGGTCATAATTGTGCGATATTTCAAATGAATATCTCACCTCAAACGGTGGCAATTTTGTCCCAAATAATATTTTTATTGCGGTTTTCATACCTTTTTTGATTTACCACCTTTGAAACAATGCTCAATAGAAAGCAAAGGAATATCAATGTGGTTGTAGTTCCAGGAAATTTAAATAACCATTATTGAATGCTTTAAGTCTGTACATCTTGTGTGTTTGATTGTGTTTGAAGCTACGGTTGGCCGTCTTGTCCATTCGTTCCCTAGAGCAGCAGCATTACAAAACGAAGCTCGAAGTTATTTTGTAATGTGCTTGTTTTGACTTGTGGCGAACAACATGAAAGTAACCAGCAGATCCCATAGAGATTCATAAATCATTATGAGCGTTGAAGTGTAACGAACGAGTCGAGTGGCTGAACAAATACAACGAAAAGGAAGGGCGTTCTATCTGTTATTTGGTGTACAAAATTCAGGCGAAAAACATGGTTCTACAAAAGTCACCTTTAAGGGGTCATTTTCTTGTGGAATGCGGGAACGACTACTTCTAACTAATTCAACTTTTTTCTCAATGATTTAACATCTTCATATGTTTAATTTAGTAACATGGCACCAGATAAATGAGATCTTCATCGGTAACCGATTATTTCAGGTCGATTCACATACATATAAATTGTGAATCAATTCATGTGTAAAAATTATTCCTCTGGCGAGCCAGCAAATTCTATCCAATATAGAATGCACTTTAATTGAAACCGAACGAAATTGCTCATGATCATAGCTCACATACTATGCGTATTTTTACTTTAAAAATAAACCGCCAACGTAACGTGAGGCCAATTTGCATTTTTCTTGTATTTTACCACAAATTTTAGACTGACGAATTTGTCCAGTCTCTCTCTTTTGAATCAAATCAACTCTGAAAAAAGTGTCTCCAACATATAATAGCAATCAAAAACATTTTACTGGGACATGCGAAAGTTATACGATTTGGTTGAAACAATACGAAGGGTTAAATATAAAACCGGTCATTGTGGAAAAATTTTCTTTATCAGAGATCATATAGCAGAAAAAAATGTGCAACAACTTAAACTAGCGTAAACTTTTTTTGTTCACTAAAAAAGTTTCTCTCGAGTATCGTTGAACATAAATCAAGCATCTCGTTTGCCGTCGGCCATCAACGCTGTCAGTTATGGGATAGGTAACCTAAACCACGACAAAGCTCCTCTTTTCGGCGAAAGTAATAGATAAGCCGATTCATTAGGACAACTTAGCACTAATTGATTTTACTGATGTGAGGCTTCCTCGTGGGCGTGGAAACGACGTGAAGGGGGCGGCACCGGTGGCTGGCTCGCCTCGGTTGCAATCCCATTTACAGATTTTTGCTTTCGCACTTTTTGCCGTTCACGTTTCATCACTCAACAACGGCCCTAAAAGAGTTTATCCATGGCACCAAGATCCGCTTCACTCTTTCCGATGCCAACACAGGACGTGATTCATTCTGCAAGCTTTGGTTAAAGCTATTGGAGGCTACCAGCGATGGCTGGATCGGGTGGCACAATGGGTATTCGATATGTGAAGCAAGATGGAAAGTTTCCCATCGAAACGGGTCAGCAATTCCTCGGTCGTGTCGTAAAACACCAATTTCATACCGAGAGCGGACAGGTTGGGGCGAGGTGGTGTCGCCTTGTATAGGCTCGTAAGGCGGCAAGTTTCCGAGGATTTTATTTTCCGCTTTTCAAATGAATTTCCCGTTTCGGGCAGTGTTTTTTTTCCTGTGCTCTTTTTGTTTTTTCGTGATACGCTTCATTACACGACCATATCACCGTTTTGCTACCGTCGCTCTAGTTGGGCGAACATGTGGCAGGCTTGTGGTCTCCATTGATAGCGGTATTGTGCGCTTGTTTGTAAAAGATTGTATGACCATTCAGTTGTTCGGAAAAGTATTCATAATGATATATGACCGAACAGCGAAATGAAGATTTAGCAGAGTAGAAAATCCGGCAGGATTAAACCTGCACTCGAGCTGTGCGACTCGCCTATATACAAACGGGCAGATCGGAAAGCGGTGGCGAAAAACCGTCGACTGTAGGGCTTTTCAAGCCCAAATGGTCGAATATCATGCTTTGGGAACTGCTATTTTGTACTCCTCTTTCACACTTCCGGGTGCCCTTCCTGGTTAGCGACCACATTAGCAGAGATAGAAGGGTTAACTGAGCATGATGATTTGGAGTATTCCCGATTACATAAAGGGTTGAATCGAAGACAGGAGCGGTTTGCGAATATAGAGAAGAGAAATAAATATTCGTTTATAGCGAAGTATCCAATAAACCTTTATGTAGCATCGATGCAAGCATTAACAATGGATACACGGATGTTTAGAGCGCTGCTGGTTCTTGTAGTGACGAAGGTAAGTTGTGTACTTCTGGGATGACTAGTCAGCATCGCGCCACAAAGCGGTAAAAGAAAAACAGAAACCATTGGAAGGAAACGGAAACTCGATTATTAAACTGAAAATATCATCGATTCCCGGCAGAGATGAGTTTTATATCGCTACTAAGCAGAAAAATGTGATGGAAAATAATGTTTTCGTTCCATTTTCGTTAAGCGAGATGATGACCTGCGAATGATTGATAGCATCATATTGTTGGCTTATATATAAAGCTTTTGGGAACTGTGTACATTTATTGCGGCCCGAACGGGGAGGGCAAATAAAATTTCGCGCGAAAAAAGGCTAGCGCTTTACCAAATGGCAACAGATTATTAAATCGTGTTTAATGCAAAGCAGGATGGGAAAATTTGTATAAAGTAAAACTTTCTCGCCCTCATGATGACACGAAGTAACACCAGGAAAATTTTCGTTTAATGTAGAATAAAGCGAGTTGATGTTGGTGGAAGTGTTTCGCGAACAATGGAAAATATTTCTGTTCGATGCTTTGGTGTTTAATGGAGATAAAACTTTCCGTCAATTATCAACGCTATTCAGAAACTTCGTTTACTCTTCTGAATCGAAAATTAGATTTATTTATTTCTGCGATTGATTAATGTAAATCAGTGGTTCTCAACCTGGGGTACGCGAAAGCCTTTAGGGGGTACGCAAAAGAAAAATCAGTAATGGCGGACAACGCAATTTATTTATAATACTTCATTTGTAGTTCAAACTTGCTCTTAAAACAAGACTGTAGCAATCAAACAAATCATAGTTCAATTTGAAACCTAAACTAATCTATCACAGCATGATCTACCACTACTCTCTTCCACTTTGCGAGAACATTCCGAGCCAGGGGGTACAATTTATTTGGAAAATATCGCCAAGGGGTACGCGGACAAAAAACAAAGACTGAGAACCTCTGATGTTAATAATTTAAATCGAGTGGGTAGAAGAGTTTGTATTGAGACCAAGACAGACACTTTAGTAGACATGAAAATTTAAATCAATATACCACCGACTGATTAAGTAACTTTTTTTTAATCATGGTGCACACTTTCGTTTACAGATATGATTTAATACATATTTTTGATAGTAGAACCAGTATTAAGCACCATGCCATGACTAAAGACAGAATAGACAACTACTCTATGTACCAAAGAGATTCAAAAGTGCTCCATCACGTATAAACCTACACAGTAGAACAAATAAGCTTATTAGCGTTTCCGAAAGGTATATTTGTGTTTGCTTGAAATATGCTAATGAGCACACAAATATCATATCATTGAGCTTTGCAGCTTGTTGGAGACTTATTCTGCAAGGCATCAGTTTCGATATTCTGCTTATGTATTGTCAACTAGCTAACTCGATAAACGTCGCACTTCTTAACATTGGATTAAATTCTATTATATGGGCGGCGTGCGACTAGACCGAACCAAGCGCCAAAAACATTATTTCGAGTAATCGGCGATCAAAGTTTAACCACCCCGTATGTTTCCTGCTAACTGCTGTAGAGAAATTATGTTATAGTTCCATTATAAACTGTTCAAATCATCCTTTTTTTCTCATGAAAGATAAATTATCAATTTTAACCCTTAGGTGCGCAATGTTGTTTTAAAACAACACTACTAAAAACGTTTTGAAGTATACGTATTTTAGTATTTTTTGAAAATATAATTCATTAGAACAGCTCTCTAGACTCTAACGAAGAAAACTTAACAGCTGGAAGTACTGTATTTGAATGTTTTGTTTTTATTTTTGCTCTCAAAATATCGGAAACAAAAAAAAAAAACATGGCGAAATTCCCGACTGGTGTTGACAGTGTTATACTAATAAAAGGTCAATTTTAAAGTTACCGTTAACAAAAGTGATTGTTTAGACTTTATTCTGCGATAAAGTCACAGTGTTGTTTAAAAACAACATGGTAATATTTGCACATTAATAAGTAAATCTTTCAATTTTTTTATGCATATTGGTTAGTTTTAGAGTAGTAAACCTGTAAAATAAAGATTTCATGTTTTTAGATGATTTTTTAACGTCGCGCGCATTTAAGGGTTAACAGTCACTGGTGTTAAAACCTCAATTTTTGAGAAAATGGCGCTTGGTTCGATCTGGTCGCACGCCGACCATATATGGTGCGAAATATTATTTAAATTTGAAGGGAATCAAATTAGTAATTTAAAGCTAAAAACCAAAAACCAAATTTTATTTGCTTGAACAGTTTTCGAGTAATACAGAAATTTGTGTTTCGTTTGAATTTTAATTTTTCTTTCAGAAGAGGGAGGTGTGTCAAACCACAAAATGCAAACCGAGTTATGCATAAATTTGTGAGAAATTTGTATGGAAGCTTTCCTTTCTATGAAAGTGGAGGGGTCTCGAACTATCCTAAAAATCTCTGCCGGCCTGCATTCAAATGCACCGATCAGTTAAGTCATTTCTATTAGAATCAAACCCGGGATACATCCCGGGAAGTTAGAGTATCCGAAAAGAAGCATCGCCGCAAGAAACGTGTATCGTGTCAGTTCTTACCATGTGTAATGATAGGTAGGGGAACCTGAATACCGATAAGTCGCAGGTGGTCAGGCGATGAAAACAACACTTCGAAATGGTGCTTAATGGTGAGGAAGACAAGAAAGTCGTCGAGAGAAACGGAAGAGAATTTGGACAGGATGGACAGGCTGTGAGTCCGCCAACCTTGGACGAGGTAAAAAAATTTCCAGAGAACTCTCCAAGCAAGTGCGTCGCTTCACCCGTCAGTGTGAAAGCAGTTGTTTTCGCAGTGGAAGATATTAAACCCTGTATATAGGAGGAACAGACTCGACTGTAGCAACTATCGAGGTATAACTTTTCCAAATTCCGCATATAAAATTCCTTTGTCGCATCCGGAAGCGTTTGTTGGTGTATACTAGTGCAGTTTTCGAACGGTATGATCCACAACGGACCAGATGTTCACCTTGATACAGATCTTCGACAAGTTTCGAGAACACAACATCTGTTTATAGACTTCAAAGCGGCGTACGACTTAGTAAAACGTAACGAGTTATGGCAGATTACGCTTGAACATGGGTCCCTAACAAAACTGATTTATTTTATTATTTTATTATTTCGTCAAACTAATGTAGAATACATTCAATTACAAATAGATTACTATGTTTTACTTATATACTATGCATTAAAATCTTTTGGAGTTCACGTCAACCTGCATTTCTCACATGGAACAGAAGGCGCAAGTCGATGTTGTATACACTGATTTGAAGGCTGCATTTGATCGTATTGACCACAAAATTCTCTTACGAAAATTTGCACGGCTTGGCGCTTCTCGAAAACTTACGGAATGGCTCTTTTTTGTGCGACAGAGTCCTTCGTGTGCATATTGAGTCCTGCTTCTCGACACAGTTTACCAACGTTTCCGGTGTTCCTCAAGGCAGCAATTTGGGACCTCTGCTGTTCATATTATTTTTTAACGACATTGTCTTTCTGCTTGGAGTCGACTGCAAATTAGTGTATGCTGATGACCTAAAATTATATGTAGTAGTTCAATCTGTTGACGACTGCTTACGTTTACAAGCGCTGTTAGACACGTTTGTTGACTGGTGTCGACGAAATCGGCTCGTCCTTAGTGTTCCCAAATGTCAATTCATGACGTTTCACCGAAAAAGTAGTCCAACACTTTTCAACTACCAAATCGATGGGCATTCTCTTAATAGAGTGGACCAAGTTAACGACCTTGGTATCTTACTTGATGCGAAGCTCACCTTTAATCTACATCGCTCTGCTGTTATCTCAAAAGCTATACATCAGCTAGGATTCATTACAAAAATTGCTCGAGACTTCAAAGATCCCCACTGCTTATGCGATTGCGATGCGATTATGCGATTATGCCCCAAAAGTTTTATCCGATTTGCATTGAGAGATCTACCTTGGCGGGATCCTGTAAATCTTCCACCGTATCCTGACCGTTGTCGTCTATTCGGCTTTGACACACTGGAACGACGAAGAAAAATTTAACAGGCTGTATTAATTGCCAAGTTAATGAACAACGAAACTGAGTCCCCGAAAACGCTTTCCATGTTGAACTTCCGGGCTTCACAGCGAACCTTTCGCTCTACCGGACTGCTTCAACGAAACTATCATCATACTGTATTTGGATGCAACGAACCAATGACTGCCTGTATTCGTACCTTCTCTGTTGTAGAAAACTTGTTCGAATTTGGAGAACCAACATTAATGTTCAAAAGAAGACTGAATAATACCTCACTTTTATGAATTTGACCGCACTGCATTTAATAAGACACTTGTCAGTTAAATTACATTAAATAAATAAATAAATAAATTATTTCTGATGCTTAGCTGCGTTTTTAATTGATTTTTGGACATTGTTGTGTCGTTTATTTCGTTGTAATGGTTATCATAGCGCATCAAGCGATTGACCGGGCTATTTTTGGCATAGTTTGTTTTACATGTTTTTTCATAAATAAGATTTTGTGTTCTAAGATTACGAGTTGGTGCATGAAAATTTAATTGCGAAAGTAATGTTGCAGATTCTACATGGCAAGAAATAATGCCGTTAATATAGTAAAGCATTGCAAGTTTACAGCGTTCATTCAGAGTTTGTATATTGATAAGCATGCAGCGTGTTTGATATGACGGCAGAGGAAAAGATGTCCATTTTAGTTTACGAAGCGCATACGAAAGAAATTGTTTCTGGACGGATTCAATGCGTTCTTCGTGAGTGACTGTATATGGGTTCCATACTACATTGCAGTATTCCAGAATTGTTCTTACATACGTACAAAAATTATATAGTATATGGGTCCAGAAAATTGTGACTAAAGCGTTTCAAAAAGCCTAGTGTACTGTTTACCCAATTTATAACTGTGTTGTAATCTATACATATAAAAATGCAGTCCGGTCTGTCTGTCTGTCTGTCTGATCCATATAGGCTTGGAAACTACTGAACCAATCGGCGTGAAATCTTGAATATATGGGTTTTAGAGGCCGAGAAAGGTTCCTATAATGGTTTGATCCTCTTCTGGAAGGGAGGGGTCTCATACAAATGAAACACAAATTTCTGCACATTTCAAAAACTAACCAAGCAAATGGAACCAAATTTGGTTTCAGTTGAGCAATGTCTGTTCGTGTCTATGTGTGTGTGTATGTGTGTGTGTGTGCATGTATGTTGTCTGTATGTATGTGTCGCATAATACTAACGCACCTTTCTTATAGAAAACAATATCCGATTTTGATGATCTTATATGCAAATGAAAGCTACTGTGCTCCCCCAGAATGCTACCGAGTGGATTTTTGATTAGTGGCTTAGATTTCGAGATATTGATCGAAGAGTATTTTTTTTACATAGGATATTTAACTTTGACACCAAATGAATCTGTTGAGGGCCAAGTCTTGTATACCAATCGACTCAGTTCAACTAAATGAACACTGGCTGTATATATGTGTATGTACGTGTATGTACGTGTATAGGTGTAAATATGTTGTTTATCTGTGTGGTATATCAAAATAGATTAAATAAAAACAAGAAAAAATCCCACCTTTCTTACAGAACGCATTATCCGATTTTGGTGTATACAAGTGCAAATGGAAGCTCCCAAGCTCTTTAAAAATCATACTGAGCGAGATTTTTTATTAGTTGCTTATATGTTAGAATATTTAAATCAGAATGTTTAAACATAACATATTGTACATTTTGGATCAATTCTGTCTCTATCTTTCTTCTTTTTCCTATCTCCTCCTCTCTCTTTTTCTCTCGCTCTCTCTTTTTTCAACCGCTATTTATTTCTCAAAAGAAACTAAGAGTAAAAGATATTTTTGCTGTGTATCATACTCTGTGTAGTGCGTCCTAACTGGTGTAAATTAATGAACCTTTTGTAACAGTTTTCATTATATTTCAGAGGGAACCGGAATGCTTATTTAAGTCCGCTTCTTACTCACCTGATACACTACGCTTTTGTGTATTATAAATATTGCTTTCTAATATAAAAGTCAGTGCAAACAGAGTATCCATGTTATCCCACTCTTGTTGTCGCAGCAAGTTTTATAAAGTTCTGAAATTGTTTTGGATTTCACCATACAGCCTAGGCCTTGAAAAAAAATAAAGTTCTCGAATACACTTTAAAAAGCCAGAATCCTTAAGTCTTGCGAAAAACCTTCATTTTCAAATCATACATGTGGAATAGAATGAAACTGACAACTTTAAAAAGTAGTTATATGATCTCACAGATTTTATCAAGATTTTTGTTGATTTCTTGAAATAATCACACGTATGATTCAGGTAACTTTTATACGGTAACAAAGCATTTAACGCCTTCCTGTATAATTCTGAACTATAATTTCTTGAGAGCAAGTTTGCTAATTCACGATGTTCTTTTCTAGATTTTGTGATTTTTAAAAACGAAGCCATTGTGGTATTTTAGCTTGGATTATGAGGAATTATATCAATAGTATTGCAATGAACTGACAAACATATTTGCTGTTCTAGAATGAAATCTGCATCATTGTTATCTTTATTGTTTCTGGGCGTTCGGTTATGTCAAAAATTTATAAATTGTTTCTATCCCAGACAGCTTGAAAAATGGTTTGGGGTCGAAAAAACATAATGCAGACTCCAGTGATGACATTCACAATATTTGTGAAAACTACGTCAAGGTTTGATTCAATGATCGTATTTGGTTCATCCTCTGGAAAACTATCTTTAAAATTAAATTTCAAACGATTTATGGTTTACTAGCATAATAAGTTTATGTGTAGTAATAGTTAGTATAACAAAGGTTTCTGCACTGCTAGGTGGATTAATTCAGGTTTTTTCTTCATAAACACCAATAGGAGCTTCCTACTTCTGGATACGGCCCCTCAAACCAGCAACGACGCGGCACTCAGGAACCGCGGGATTTTTAACCGTTGGACCGTGGGATTCTGGCCAACGTCGGCGCCCACAGCTAATCATTTTGGACATTGTGCGGCTGTTACAAGACAAAGAGTTTATGATCAGGAAACACGAACTCCTCACCTGAATGCCGCAAACAACTTTTTTACGACGTTGCGGTATATATTCGAGATGATACATGAATTTGTCTATCTTGGTACACTCGTAACGTGTTATAACGAAGTGAGTGGCGAGGTAAAGGTCGGTTGTGTCACTTGAGACCATATTGTGGTCATTCACTTCTGTCTAGCAACTCCTATCCCAACCGCCACCGGGATACGAGCAACCTCAGCGGGGATCGGGTAACCAACCTTCGGTGAAAACTATGGAAAGGGAGATCGTATGCGTAATGCATCGTAGGTATCCCCATGTTAGGGGCGGCGTACAACAGCGTCTGACGCGGTGTCTCGTCAGCTATATCTAAGACGGGCGAGACTAGGTATCGCAGCCCTAGTAAGGCAGATATAAGATATAAATACGGAACGGAATAATCGGCATGGACCTAGGAGAACGAAAAAGGACAACAATTCTTGGAAACTCGGTACTTGGAATGTAAGGACTCTACTCGAACCGGCATGTGCAGGTATTCTGACTACAGAGCTGCAGAAGGTAAATGGAGAGGTTGCTGCCATACAGGAGGTGAGAAGACCGAAAACGGAAGAACGCAAATTCCGGGCAGTAGATCCTACTATAGCCAGATGAATGTGTACGCATCGACCAACGATCAACCCGATAAACAGAAAGAAGAATTCTTTGAGCTTTTAGAAAAGACGAATGATGAGTACCCAAGACACGATATCAAGATCGTCATCGGGGATGCAAAGGCGCAGGTCGGGCGGGAGACCTTCTTCCGCCTCGTGATTGGTAGAGAAAGTTTCCACTCTACGACCAACGACAAAGGCCTGAGGCTGGTCAATTTCACTGCAGCCAGCGGTATGGCTATCTGTAGCACTTATTTTGCACGCCGGAATACACGTAAGCACACCTGAATGCACCCGAATAGAGAGGCCTGCTCTCAGATCGACCAAGTTCTGAGATGGTCGGCACTTTTCAGACGTTACAGACGTGAGATCGTTTAGAGGATTAAACGTTGACTCGGGTCATTATCTCGTGGTATCCAAGATTCGCGCCCGGTTGTCCAATGTGTTAAAATTCAGGACGACAAGGAAGATACAGTTGAACATCCAGCGGTTATCAACTGGAGAAGTGGCTACAGAGTATCTGCAGAAGGTTGATGAGCGGATCGAGGATCAAGTTGGAGGTAACTTGAATGGACAGTGGAGACATATCCCGAATGCCAGCGAACGACGGATGAAAAGAACCGCGCCGAAGTTCACATGTTAGCCACGGCTGTGACTTGCCAGAGCGTAGGAAGATACCGCGAAGCTAGAGCTGCTGAAAAAAGACTGCATCACCGGAAGAAACGACAGCATTGGGAGTGTATTCTTGCGCAGACGGACGGTTGATTCTCCAGGCACGATGCGAGAAGCTTCTGCAAGAAGATTAAAGGAATTAAAAACCAAAACGTGTCAGCCCCACATCCCTGTCACGAACGTCATTCCCATACATTCTGCTTGAAGCCGTTTTTCTCTGGCTCTCTGGCTCGATTATTCGTCAAAAGGCTCTCAGTGCTCGCGAAACAGTCAGATAAGTTCCATTCATGCGAGATCAACTGGTGCTGCAAGTGGTATGTAGAAATGCGAAGCGTCAAGAACGTTTGTTTCGTTTCGATAGTTTTATGGATTTTGTGCAGGACATAAATGGTCACGTTCAAACATGTTCTAACACGTTCCGGATAACCCTGCATTCAATATAATTAGAAGCTCTCAAAAAAACCATGTGTTACTGATACGGCACAATGAACGGATCGTAAGACCATATTTTCAACACTAGCGCCATCATCGTCAGCGGCGGCTTCAGGAAACAGTTGCCATGACATGGGTCTGGTCAGCCCCTGACATGTGCAACGATAGGAAGGGGAGTCTGATTACCGATAGAACGGGGGTGGTCAGGTGTTGGAAGGAATACTTTAGTGTGCTGTTGAATGGTGAGGAAAAAAGTATAGCCGAAAAGAGCAGGATGGTTATTGAGGACGATGGCAAAACTGTGAACCCACCATCCATGGACGAGATGAAGAAAGCAGTGAATGAGTGGAAGAACTGCAAGGCAGCTGGTAAGGACGGCTTTCCAGCCGAACTCTTCAAGGTCGGAAACGAACAGCTGTAACGTACTTTACACCGGATCATGCTGGAAATGTGGTCCGACGAAGAATTACTCTCGGACTTGTTGGAGGGTCTCATATGTCCAATCTGCAAGAAAGGACACTACCTGGACTGTAGTAATTATCGAGGCATAGCTCTTCTCAACACCGTTTACAAAATTCTCTCCCGTATTCTCTTTCATAGACTGAGGCCGTTGCAGGATACCTTCCCAACAAAACTAATTAGGTTGTTACGTGCGGGCGATATCGACATCATTGGTATCAACCGTAGAGCACTGGAAAAGGCCTTCGGACCCAGAAGCTGCGAAAATAGGGCTCATCATTAACTCTGCAAAAACGAAATACATGGTGGCTGATAGAGAGCGTGATAGTCCGAAGGATATTGGTGCTGAGGTGCTGGGGAAACTTGTAAAGTAGTCGACGAATTTATTTACCTGTGTACATCAGTGACACATGACAACGAGGTTAGCCGTGAGATAAAAAGGTGAATAGCAGCTGCAAACAGGGCCTTCTACGGATTACGTATCAGCTGAGGATCCGCAGTCTGTAAACCCGTACTAAACTTGCACTCTACGAAACACTGATACTTCTCGTGGCCCTCTACGGCCATCAAACATGGACATTGAAAGAGGCCGCTCGGCGAGCTCTTGGTGTTTTTGAGCGTAGGATTTTGCGATCCAGGTACCAGGTGTACAAATCGGCGGATATAGTCAAGCGGATAAAACACGGCAGGTTGCAGTGGGCTGGGCATGTAACAAGAATATCGGAAGAACGAAAAGCGAAGAGTATATTTAGGAAGAATCCCGATAGAGACCGTCGACTTCGAGCTGGGCCCCGCACTTGTTGAATGTGTGCTGTCGACGAAAATGCTCGCGAATTAGGTTTTAGGAGAGATTGCAAGATAGCAGACCAAGACCAAGTGACATGACGACGTTTTCTGGATTCGGCATTGGATCGATAATCGGTCTGTCGCCGTAAAAGTCAAAAGTCAAGTGACTAATTGCGGCAGGCTGCACGAGTCATAATGCGAATGCACGAAACTTACGCTCTACAGAACGCTGATCCTCTTGATGACGCTCTACGGACATGAATCGTGGACGTGGAAGGAAGCCGATCGGCGAGCAAAACGGATTAAACACGGCAGGTTCATTGGGTTGGCCACGTAGCACGTATTGTAGATGAGCGACCGGCAACGATAATATTCAGCAGAGATCGACGTGGGTGTAAAGGGTGACCGAAGCAGAGCAGCCCGAGATTATTGGAGGCATAATCTGGATTCGGCATAAGATTTTTACGTCGCTATGAAAGCAAGTAAAGTATGTACGAATCAGACACACGGGACTGACACAATTTCTATATTCAGCAATAATGTCACTTTATTTAAAAAAGAATGTCTTTAGAAGCAAAAAATGCAAAATTGTGGTGTAAATTAAGATATAGAAAAAGTTTTTGCCTTTCTCCTAGAAAGGTATAGCAATCACTGGAAAAACCAAAGGTATAAAAGTGGTCCCAATGGCCGAATGCCATATACCACTCGACCCCTTTCGACGAACTGAGCATTTTCTGTATGTATGTATGTATGTGTGTATGTGTGTGTGTGTGTATGTGAAAACTTTTTTTTCTCACTCACTTTTTTCAGAGATGGCTGGACCGATTTTCATAAAATTAATTGCAAATGAAAGGTCTAGCTGCGCCATAGGTTGCTATTGAATTTCATTGTAATCGGATTCTTAGTTTAGAGGTTATGTATCAAAATGTAAAAATCACGAAACATCAATATCTCAAAAACCACACAACCGATTTCAATAAAACTGGTTTCAAATGATCGGCTTGTCTCCAAAACCCTTAACTTTTAAATTTCGTTATGATTGAAAATATGGTTCAAAAGTTATGTAAAGAAAAGTTATCCTGAGGTTGTTTAAACTCACTCATTTTTCTCAGAGATGGCTGAACCGATTTTCACAAAATTAGTGTCAAATGAAAGGTCTAGTTGCCCCATAGGTTGCTATTGAATTTCATTGTATTCGGATTGTAACTTTGTCCGTTGTTCATATAAAATGTGAAATCACATAATGAAAGTAAACATATTGACTTTCTCCTAACGATCACTGGCTAATTAAAAGGTAGAAAAGTGATCCCAATGGTCGAATGTCATATACTACTCGACTCGGTTCGACGAAACGAGCATTTTCTGCATGTGTGCATGTATTGGTGTATATGTTTGTGTGTGGGTGTGTGGATGTTTTCCAGAAACCGAAAGCTGCAAAATCGGGTTTCAAAGTGAAATATGGAGTTTACTCCCGGCTTTCGAGCCCAAGATAATGTTCCTGAAAAACATTGGTAATGTTTGTCCCTTTAAGGTTGTTTTCCAGAAATCGGAAGCTACTAAGTATCTAGAAACTTAAAATGGCGTCCTAAGTTGATTTCTGGCCTTTGGTTGTACCGCTTCCGCAATACTCATAATGGATGAAGTCGGCATCTTCGCCATCGAAATACCCGGATTAGGAAAAAATTAGCCATTTTAGGATGTACTCCGGTAACCAGAAGTAGTCATCTGGATTTTTGCGTGATGTATTTGAAACATATTTATTTCATTACATTTGCATATGTATGTTTTAATGTATGCTCATATGCGTGTGAATGTTAGGTTTTTAATTTTAATTTAATAATTGTATAGTATTTGATAATGGTATAGTTGTGCTGAAACCAGCAGAAATTTTCAAGGAGTATTTTTTCTCTTAAATCGTGTAAATCTATTCTAACATATAATAAGTTTGAATGAGAAAGGCTGGGTCTGATCGCTAGGTGGATTAATTAAGGTTTTTTATCAAACACAACCCGACGGTTTGCACTTTGGCGTAAAAATGCTCTCGAGCGTTTATTTTCCAACGCCGTCACAAGGAGCTATCTGAAAAGCATATACAATTTAAAGGTGGGCGGTTATTTTTCTTTCCCGTATAAAACAAGATTTGCTTGTTTCGTGTCCCCATGACGAATGTGACATTTTCTGCAAGATTATCTTCTCTCTTTCCATCGCTGAAATCCTTCGCTGTTGAATGTTGCGCATATCTCAGTAGAAAAAAGTAGCTGAATGTTGTGGTAAGTTTGGAAACCTAGACCGCTTTGAACTGTCGTCAAATTTTTCCCGTTCGTAGGTAAGATAACAACACCTCAGCTGTAAACAGCGGAAATTGATGATTCGAAGAATGTACGAAGAATACTAAAAAGTGCTGGCACACAATTCATCACCTAGACATCATCGTGAACAAAGAATGAACCTGACGAAGGTATGCGGAAAATATTTTCCGTGAAGGAAGACATTCCGTAGCCGGCAGCCTGTCCGCTTTAAACCGCCAACGATGAATCGTGCGGGAACCAAAACATCCGGTTTCCTTTATTTTATTAACCTTCAGTATTGCTAGCTGTGACAATGTAGATAAAATACAAAACATAGTAGCTTTTTCCCGTTCTACTTCTAGACGAAAGAAAAACCAATTTTGAATTAAGGTGTCCAATGTTTTGTGTGTGTTTTTTGCTAGTTTTGTTTCATATGAAAAACGAACCACGATCTATTGTTTTACATCAATAACTGATCAAATTAATGGCCTGGATGAACACCCCACCCAAAAAAAATAGACACCACTTCTCTCCCCGGGGGAGAGAGAAAGCCGATGGACTGTGGCTGAAAGAACTTTTCCGCTTTTCTGCTATCCATTTGTCTCTAATAAATGACAGCGAAAGCTCACAAAAAGAGCAACAGAAGCCATTTTTTGCGCCATGGATTTTGCGGAAAATTATGAACAGCACACTGACAGCAGAAGGTAAAAATTCCCACCTGTATTATTGGAAATAATCGTATCGGGTCAGCGTTTTACGGTTGCCGGACCGGCTCAGGTTTAACACCATTAATATTCCCGCTTGATTAGGGGGTATAATTTTATCAAATTGCGATATTAACGTAATTCTAGTCTGTTTAAACTTCGGCGCATCCCTAACCTTGATGTAAGCGGCTATTTTTTTGGACTTATTTTTGGTTCGTGTGCTGCGATGGATCGAAATTCATTAGCGAATTCTGGCGTGAAATTGAATCAGAGCAACGAGGGAACGGGGTACCGCTGGGATAGACGATCGAGAATGCTGCAGTCGAATCGAATCTCACTGAAAAGAGTCCTTCAGAAACCATTTATTTCAAGAGCAGTGCAAATGTTTTTGTATAAGAATCGGGTGCAACATTGTGGTAGGTAGGTACCTACAATGGCAATTCGTAACGTACGACGTAATTAAAATCCAACTGTACTATTTTTATAATGGTTTAATTTTACTTCGTTTGTGACTGATTATGAACGAATTTAAAAACCTATCAAATCGGGTCGTGTTCTGGCTCAATTCAATCGATCTAACCGGATAAGATGATTCAATGAAATAAATGCCGTAGGCCTACTTTTATAATCAAACAGAGTACCCACCGTATCCACTGTGACTGTGTTTTGTTCCTACTGCAACAAAACTTTATCATGGTTAAATTGTACTTCTCCGATTTTTCCAGGACACAATTCAACAAAAACACACGTATATTGATTAATGCAGAATAGTTTTGATATATGATACACAAAATGCAAGATAAATGGTTGGAATATATCACTTAAATTTACGCGCCACAATAAATATGAGTAACTAATCCTACTGAAATAGGCATTTTTCAGCACAAATTTCAATCTTAAAAAATTTCAATAATCGAAATAGTTTAGGTTACATTGAGGTAAAAGTTAAGCCTCACCATTTTTCAATCCATCTAGTTCCGTTATTTTAGTGTCCAGTTTAGCCTTTAACTTCTAGTTTTACATTCAGCCTAGTCTTCAAGCTTGATTTCAGTTTTCAGCCATGCTCTCCAGTCGAAATTGTAGTCCTTCTTCCAACCCATTGTTCATTGTCCGTTGTTCGAATTTTCAGTTCAGTCTACAGTTGAGTCCAGTGTTCAGCCCCAATCTTTACTTTTCAATTTGACCACTTGTCTCTAATTCAGTTTTCAATCGAATCTTTTATCATTAATTCAGTTTTAATTTAAACCGGTTCAAGTCAGTGAGTCAGTCTCCTAATGAGGTTTCTTTCCAGTTTCCAGTTCTATCTCCAGTCAAGGTTCAATTCCAAGTTTAAAGTCTTCTTTTAACTTCGCTTGACTGAACTGGACTAAAATTGAGTGGGATAAGTCTGCTCTAAATTTGACCCTATTACCGCATCCAGTGCGGCACTGAGTGTAGTTCAATGTCACGTTCTGCTAAATCCCCATTTCAATCCTTTATCAAATTCAATCCAGTTTCTGATCTCCAGTCCAGTCTTGATTCTAAAAAAACTCGAGTACAATACTTCAGTCGCCAGAAAATGAATTCCTCTTGTCCAATTTATAATATAAGTTACAGTCTGAATTCTTCACGTCCAACTCAGACTAGCATCGCTTCCATCCTAATCTAACACTAAAATAGTGTCATATACACGTATTCAATCCGGTATCGAAATTGAGACTCGGGTACAACAGTAAATGTACACTGTTTTACTCTTTCAGGTACATTGGTAAGTAATTTGATAAACATTCAAATTAGTTTAAAAGGCTGTGTATGAGAAGAGATTATGTGCGAGTCATAACGTAGAATTACAACAGCCTGTTGACAGTCGATTCCAACTAATCAACATGATGGTCTGAAACAATAAATTTCAGCAATGAGCCTCCTTCAGCCCTCTCTTCATTTCAAAGATTAGTTCCACAATGACATCTGGGGTCGATTTACATACCCTGTATATCATTCTGGTTCCAGAAATACTCACATTAGATGGTACTCGGCCATTTTGGGTTGTTTGTTGAATTTAAAAATGGCTTCTGAGGTAGATTTCTGGCCTCTGTGCATTACAGGAATACCCGCCACCATCTTGGATTTTGAAGCGGTGCCTGGAGTAGATTTCAAAAATACCTATAATGGATGTAGTTTGGTCTTGTGGTCAGCATTGATCTTGGATCAAAACGAAATCCTCCATTTTGCAATAGTACAATAGTTTGCAACATAAAATCGCATTTTTTCGCAGCTAATAAACGCGTAGCTGATTTTCGAATTGGTTACTATAAGAATTAATAATAATTAATAATTTCCGGAGTTATAAGCATTCGAAATCGGACAATTTTCGTGACGCTCTCGATGTTTTCGATATTTCACTTTGTACCCCTACTCCAAAATGTTGCCGTAGGACGTAACTTAATGTCAAAAACACGTATCTTCCGAAGTAAATTTACACGGTTTTTGCTGGTGCTATTGTCGGTGGTCACCAGTGACCCAAAAAATACGAACTTAACGACGACCTCAAGCTCAAGAAGGCTGTCCTTAAGCCCCAAACTCAAGGACCACCTGGGTCCAAGGTGAACTACATTGGCCTTAATAAAATCAATAAAGATGTGATTTGTGGGTACGTTGTAAACGCGACATTACTGTAAGATCTGTCGGATCGAGAAGATCTGGTCCCTGGAGGCACGGACCTTCATAAGACCCGTTTGGTACTGGCCCACGAACATCCTGGTTACAGGTGATATACGACGGACCAGGATCTGCGAGATAATTTTGTAGGTTGCATTGATAGGCGAAATGAAGCGGTAGTTACGGCACTCTCCAGCGCCTCTCTATTATTCTCAAAATGCTCGCTCAGCAGTTCATCTTTGCCGGCTGCTTTGTTGTTCTTCAGCTTGTTGATCTCATAACGACCTTCATGAACATCGGTGGTTGGTACTCGGTCATCTGCCGCCTGTGTCCTTAGTTCAGTTCCTGTTCCAATTGTTCGAATCCCTCTTTCGTCTAAGAATCGTGGCCATGTACTGGTATTTGGTCTTGTTCTCCGTCGTCCCCAGAAGACGATGTGCTAAGCCCCTCCGCCGTGAGTAATACCGCTTCGAGCTGTGGCGCGTATTCCTCCGCAGCCTGAGAGTTCCAGAGCTACTTGATGTTGAGCCGCGGGGCTCGGTTATTTCATGCGTAACGTTTGCATTAAAAAAATGGATAAAAATTGCCGATTTTTCAAGGGTTCACATTCACACGCACTGACGAAACTACCCATGTTGCATCAATCATAGCATCCCATGAGTCAGCAGAAAAATTGGACAGCTCTATTAGTCGATCTCTCTCTAGTAGTGATGGTGAAAACAGTGAAGCTACTCCGTTTAGAAGTGGGTGCGTTCAAAAAATGGTATATTGTCGCATCAAAAACGGACATCAAGCCGCATTTTGTAAACCGAATACCATACAAAATCTAGACATCAATCAGAACATCTAAGATTGGTTCCTAAGCGACAAGAAGCTCCAAAACATGCTGAAGAAGAAGGCCGAGGGAAAAGTGGCTACATCGTAGCGTGCGCTTGGCCGAAAGGTCAAAAGGTGTTTCACTCCAAATCTTTTATTATATTTTGCGTACAAGTAGTTTGATAAATATTGTTTAAATGCTGCCAGTTGATTCTATCAGGTTCACAACAGATTTCAAAATGTCGTCGAAAGGGCAATGAGTTCGCGAAAAAGTTTTGCACGAGTACTTTGAAAATCAGAATCTGTCGCATTGTCGGGAAAAAGCTAGGTATCGCAAATTCTACGATGATGATGATTCCTGGAAACCTGTACGTGACGGCAAAGGATAGGGACCTCAGGACGTAAAAGGTCTCGAAATTCGCCAAGAAGTTTCTGATTTGGCGAGCCATGTGCACGTGCGGAAAGCGGAGCACCCCGTTCGTTACCGATAGCACTATGAATGGGAAAGTGTATCAGAAAGAGTACCTCCAGAAGCGGCTCCTTCCTTTCCTCAAGACACACAATGGCCCGCTTCGGAACTGCGCCCGATCAAGAAGTACTGGGCCATTATGAAGAGACACTGCTAAAACGACCTAAACTTGTGAAGAATGTCGAAGAAATGAAGAGGGTATGGGTTAAAACACTGACAACGGTTGATTCTGAAGTCGTGCAGAATCTTACGGCAGGAATTAAGACTAAGGTTCGGGTATTCAGTTATACAGGTGAAATTAAATAAATGAATAATGCCAAAACAAACTTCTATAGTTTCTTTATACTCCCTGAAGATTTAGTGGCAATCGGATAAAAACTCGAATTTTGAGATTAAATTTTATCAGTGCCGATTTGAACTAAAACACCTTTTATCAGGAAGCGTAGTCCCGTCCACTGCTCTTGGAGCTGCAGGTAAAGACGCAGCGGGAGCGGCTGAATAAAATGGTCAAGTCCATTTTTCCGGCGAATCGCGACGTGGCGGTGGGGATGAACGACGAGACCTATCTCACCCTGGATGGCAACAACTGGCAGGGCGCTTCGTATTTTACTTCACCCATGAAGAAAGTGAGCTCTGAGATGAAGTTCATTTAACACCCCAAGTTCTCTAAGAAAGTGCTGCGTTCTTCTTTCGCGACCGGTACCGTTTCTGGGTACCTCCATATCCGCCATTAAAGCCAACTAAGTACATGGAAAAAGTTGGAAATAGCATCTCATTGGCAACATGCATAGGGTTGCAGACAAAATAAACAGTTTATCTACCCTAACTCGTAGTGAACTACGCATCAGCACGGGACTCTTTACCAGACACTATCCCGCTCCTTATCATTCCCAATCGACAATTGCCGCTTCTGCAACGCTGAACTTGAGAGCTCAGCGCATTTGCTTTGTTTTTGCGGAGCTTTTGCTTTTTTCCTGTGTGGACTCATCACTGTACTCCGCACTTCAGATTATTGGCAGCATCACTATAGAAGTAAGTGCTACGCTTATGATTCATATCCGTGCTTGTGTGTAAGTTTACCTTCCCGTTTCACGCTTACTGAGCTATTATACCGAGCCTCTGTCCATCCTAACAATATCGCCTAATTACAACACCATGGAGAGAATTTTCATACGTTACTTAAACCAGTTTTATTATAACAGGGACTTATTTTTGTTGGAAGGAGAGTCAATAGGGGTACTGTAGAATTCAGATTGAAGGAAGGTTGCGTGGTGGGGAGCCTGAGAATAAACCCATGCTGAAGGCTTTTGACAACTAAATGGCCCGATCCCACTACGATTGGAACCCACGACCACCTGCTTACCAAAACGAACTCTGTAAACTTGCGGCTATGGAGCCCCCCCGAGCTCTTGCTTCATCGAGGTTCAACTTTTTCGGAAGTTACCTCTCAACTTCATACCAGGTATGGGGCACCAATCCCAAAACGGTCACTGGTTTCTTCAACCAATTTTTTTTTATTTATTTTATTTATTTATTTAATTATGCTATGGAGAATTGCAACAAATGATAATTAACTGCTAAAACTGTTCCGAATTGGGGCACAGGCTTACAACCAACCAGCTCAACTCCATCAAGGAGTTCGAGCATCCTGTAATCCGTGTAAAGCAATCGGGGCCAGCTACAAAAAACAATCATCCCTGTCGCAGTGGCATTTCTGCCCAACGCCTTTCAGGCATACAAAGAAAAACATACACAACCTGTCGCTGATCGACTGCCTCTTAATCACATGACTCTACATCCTGCCCTGCACTACAGACCCGGTGAACAGCTCCCCCTTCCCTGGACCAAGTTTTCACCGAATCACCGATCTTATACCGGTTGCTCGTGTCCCAAATCGGTATCACGTGGAAGTAGGGATAGATGCCAACTTTAAATTGTCTTGCGTCATGACAAGTTTGTGTCAATCAATATTTATATGTAAAAATCGTTTGTCAGTTCTTTTACGAAACCTCCATGAACACTGAACAATGTTTTGTGACGCTTTACAAACTTTTCGTACATTAACCATACAGTATTGACCGATATAAGAATAAAAGCATATTCTAGTTGTGGAACGATAGCTTCATCAAGAGCCGATAAACAATATTTTTCTAATAAATTCAAATTTTTATAAACGAATTACGACATACCGGCCATATATAAATAAATAATTCAACCACTGGCATCCTTTCTACGTTCAAGAACTGTGCCAAATACATATAAAGCAATAATCGAACAGGATTCAGCACATAGTTGACTGCATTACCCGCATGTAACGTGTCGAGCCTCACCAGCTTTGAATAAATATGATACACGTGGTACATACACCTTCTTCTCTGAAGCCTGGAACAGCTGCAACATTCGCCCAGTTTCACATCGCCAGCTTGCTATTTTCTACCCGTTGGCTCCCTAACAGATGTTACGTAACGTTAATTAAATGGCTCAATCTAGTTTCGCAAAAAACTGCCACCTCTGATTTGCACGCTAGAGTCGCCCTTCCTTAAAAAGCACTATCATTTGTACTGATATGCAAAAAAAACGATGCTGCAGGCGCAAATACAGTTCCCAGGTGCCTCGAAAAGTGCAGGCTGTTCACCCGTTTCAAGCTGTCCAACTATCCGCTGTGAAACGCGCTGGAAACGGTAGCGACCGAAAACTCCGGAAAGATAAGAGGAAGCGTTGGCGACCGGGTGAGGTGTTATCTAGGCATTTTATGTCATTTTCGTCCATGCCCGCCCGTTCGGTTTTGCATGTGTTCATAATTTTGTCACCCGTTGCAACATTCTAGCCATTAATGCCACACTCAGCACTGATCAATATTTTTCCCATAACTTTAAGTCTACCTCGTAACTGCCTACTCTCGGGTTCAGCATGCTATCTCGGCTGGTGGAAGCCATCAAACGGCGACTACTCAGAGCCACGGCCAAAACCGTTCTGTGGAGCAGAGTTGAAATTTACTGCAGCACGACTCTAGATGGAACCCTTTAGGGAGTGGTAAGTCACAGAATCTAAGCATATTGTTGTGTGGCATAGAAACTATTCAGAACCTGACCGTCCTCTTATTGAAACTGACCAAACTGTACGAAAGAGTAATTAAACAATTATGCCTATATATTGGCATAAACAAGTGTCATCGGTCTAAATGTTGCTTAACAAAGAGCCATATTTATAAATTGAATTTAATTCTAAACAACAAAGAACGAACGAAGTTTGTGAATGAACTAAACTTAATAACAGTTTACTGCATTCATATAATATAACGGTCAAAACATAGTCATAAAATATACAGGAGCAATCTTCGCAAGCCTGTACGAGTGTGACGAATCATAGAATAAACCAACACCACTTGAAGGTGCCATCGAGGTAGTACTGCAACCGAGCCTTCTAACTAAGCTTGGGTCAGCACAAAAATAAACGGAAGTTGCAGAAATATCAGTTACGGTGCACACAGTTTTGTTGCTGTTGCTGCTATCGGTGCTGCTCTAGAGCGCTTTTTGCTAGCATACACACTTAACCGTGTTTGCATGTGATCGTAGGAGTGAATTTGCCATTAAAAGTAACTACCTTATGACAGCCAAGCTCGGAAACGCTGAGGAAAGATGCTATGAGCTGTCGTGCCGCTTGACAGACCAGTTCGTGCATTTGCCCGCTTGGAACTGTAACTAAATCAACGAGAATTGTATTTATATGCAAATCCCAGATAACTGTAGCGGTTATATTTTAGTATTGCTAATATCATCATTTTTGAGACTATTCAAAATTTATTAATGCTGCTATGAGTCAAATTAAAGCAAAATAAAAATAATTACTATTAGCGATCTAAAATCAGATTAACAATAAATGACATGAAATTTATCAGATAACGATAAATGACACAAAAGTGACTTCAAACTACATCCAACTTCAAGGGTGACAATCAAAACACCTTTAGCATCTTATAATCGTGTTATACCTAAGTCAAAATCTTATCAGAAGATTTTTGATAGGCTCCAACATTAAGACCTTCATTGTCATTATAGGCGTAACAATCGATGAAAAGTTTCAAGGTCGAATTACAAAGTACTGTGCGAGCAAATGATGTTTCATGCTTTTTAAAGTTAATAAAAAATTGACAGAACCACCTCGTTGCCACGGATTAAGTACTGTTTGCTTCCTAGAGCTTATACAACTTTGTTACAATCTCCATTCTTATTCAAAATTATGATTTGCTGTTAAAATTTGCATCACACTGAAGTTTGCGAGGAAAACGTGATTTATTGTGTCGTTTTGTGAATTACAATCATACTTCTCCCATTCGCATTTTTATAAAAGAAAAACTTCTACTTTCTTTGGAATTTTGTATGAAAAGGCTGGTTTGACTGAAATGCAAAAAACGCTCAAGTACTTATAAGTTATAAATAGATTGGTGACGAAATGAACTATCCGAAAGCTTGTGGAAATGCTTTAAACAGTTTAACCCTCTAGTGCACAAGTTAATTTCTAGACGGGCTTCGGTAAAATCACTATGAATCATTATAAACACTTTTTAAGTATTTATTGAAGCTTTTTAGAGGGTTGACTAAAGCCCGCCGAAACCTGTGGCAATGTTTAACTGCAAAAAAGCTGTGGTAATGTAATCAAATTTGCTTTCTATAATCTAAATTTGAAATAAACTGATTATTCTCATTTGTTCCGCTAGCCAGAGTTTGTCATCCGTTCACCAGTCGTTAAATTGTTTGCTTTTAAGCTCCCTATAATGACGCCTATTTACTTAATTCATCAATTACCAGAGTATTGAAAAGTCGAACGGAATGCTAATGAGATTAATGTCATTCCACCCTCAATTAAATGTCTATTCATTTGCTTGCATAAATATCAACACAAGCTGCTAATAGGAATGAAATTGCACTAACCAATTACGAACTACCGTTTCTATTGAAAGTATAATATTGGCAGGTGCAAGCATTAACTTTGGTAACAAACAGGAGAAATAAGCCAATTCCACCTACAAAGACAACGCCACTATAAATAACTTTCCAAGAAACGACCTGTTAGTAATTTTTCCAGCCTAACTACAGAGTATAACTTAATTTTTATTGCAAATTTTACCACTTAAAGTTATAAATATTGAAATAATTTATTTGTTTTTTTATTTAGAATAAATTTACGTATTAATATTGATTCATGAAAAGCAGTTTATAGGTTATGAATTGCTAAAATAGATGATATTCAAGTAAAACCGGGAAAATCTAGTTTTATTTTCGAAAAACTCTGTTCCACAAAAATTAAAAATAACTGGAGACCCAAACATTCGAAAATAACCATGCGTTTCCTTAATGGAGTCGATACTGACGATATGATTAACACATCCAAGTGCATGCTATGGAAAATTTATTTTTTCATTTGATTAATCAACAACGGCTGAACTATTAAATGCGGTGTCTCGCCAGCTACACCCAAAAATGCAGCAAACTGGAAGGAAATTTACTATGAACAATCAAGAGTACCATGTGAATTGGTACAGTCGACATAAAATTATGTGAACGAAAAAGGACAATGATTGAGCACTTGGTACCTGGAATGTTAAGATAATACTCGAACCGACACGCGCGGGAGTCTTGGTCAGAGAGCTGCGTAAGACAGATGTGACGGTAGCAACCATACAAGAGGGGGGGGGGGGGGTACTTTTCAAAGTACACTAGAGTCGCTTTTTACGCGGGGGATACATGCCGCGGTAAAAAAAACCGCGTAAATTCCAGAATCCGCGTAAAAAAAACGCGTAAATTCCGGAATCCGCGTAAAAAAACCAGCGTTAATTATGCATTCTGAGTGAAGGGAAACCGAAATCCGCGCAAAAAAAAACCCAATAAATTCCGGAATCCGCGTGAAAAAAAACCGCGTAAATTCCGGAATCCGCGTAAAAAGCCGCGTCAAAAACCCGCGTAAAAAGCGACCTTAGTGTACTCAAATTTACTACAGTGCACAGTGGTCCAGTAAGTCAAAAAGTGGAACTTAATTCCATAGCGCCTTTTACCTTCATCGTAGCTTTGTAATGTCTTCTAAATAATTGTTTGTATGAGTATCCCGCATAATCGCAAATTATCAAAAATTATTAAAAGTTTACCATACTAAAAATAAGAAAAAACAAAAAAAAAATAAAACAAATATAATTTTTTTGTGTTAAGAGATAGAGGAATGGTTTCTTCAGGAAAGTTGTAGAAGATTCAAAAATATGAAACTTTGTTGAACAAATGAACATCCTATCTTCTTTCGGAACAAATTTATAAAGTATATTAAATGAAACTTAACTTAAATTTAGTTTTTTTTATTTAACTTTTGTTAGTTGTATTTGACACGAAAGTGTTGTTCGGAGGAATTGTTCGGAGGAACACTTTCGTTTCAAATACAACTAACAAAACATAAATACAAAAAACTAAATTTAAGGTACTTTATAAATTTGTACCGAATGAAGATAGGATTTTCGTTTGTTCAACAAAGTTTCATATTTTTTTTATCAATCTTCTATGACTTTTCTGGATAAACCATTTCTCTACCTCTTAAAGCGTGGTACGCAGTTGAAAAGAAAAGAGGTTCACGAAATTTCGCCCTTTTTACCAAACGGAATTTTGACAGCTGAGAATGCTTCACAGTAACGATATCTGACGACAGTGAGCACATGATTTCACACTTGTTTACCGCGATCTGGTGCGAGAGCAGGGATGCGAGATAATTTTTTCAAAAGCCTTCATGGTTCGCGAAAAAATGTCTTCCTACCCGAAGCCCGAAGGCTGCAAAAAATTTCCGGCAAATCGATAAATGTCGAGCAAAAAAAAAGGTAATGCACTAATGCAAAATTCGGGTCGTTCACATATTTTTCAATGTCTTCACATGTTTTCTCCAATGTCTTCACGTTGTCGTCACAAAAAAGGATGCTTTCATCGTACACTCAAAATATTTTTCACGTTATTGTTACGTGAAAGTTCCTATACTTGTTCATTTTCTGTCATTTTGCATAATTTACGGGACAAACATAACATCTACGTGAAAATCTCATGCATACCATGGTTAATCACGTACCATCTACGTGGACTTGACAACGTCGAACAGGATGTATCGCGTAAATTCTCTGTGCGAAAATAACCATAAATCAAACTGGCGAAGCTGTTGCCTGATTCTGAACATAAAACAGAATTTCTGGATGGCTTGCAAATAAGTGAATTTTCGAAAAATCCTAATAAACTCGAGACTTGAGCTTACAGATTTCACACAACTTCAGTTCAAAGGTGGAAGAGTTACCTGAACAAAAACAGCTGCAGCGGACAATAACAATCCCCAGAAATGTCGTAATATTTATCAGTTTTTATGTTGTTTTATTCATTTACGAATTGATGAATTTGCATACCTGAGTGATATCTGATAGCAATCACGTTTTACGAAATGTACAATTTTCATTTATTTCTCTAATTTTTATGAGCTAGGAAAGGGGTTTTAGAAATTATCAAGATATGTTGCGTAATAAATCACTCAGGTATGCAAATTCGTCGTTTACCAGTAGATGAATTCTACGTGAAACTCATAAAACAACACATGAAATGCATGCATCTACTGAATAAGTTTCAAAGAATAATTTATCTCACCAGGTCATGATGAACTCAAATGACAATCACGTAGAATCTACTAGAAAACGATAGTGGAAAATATTCACGTAACTTTTCCGGTAACTAAAACGTGAAAAATATTTTGAATGTAGGCTAAATGTCTTCCAATCTGGCATCGCTGGGTGTAATAATGTCAGTGCTCATTATTCCGTGCATGAACAAGTGACATTTTGCTTCACAGCAGTGTTCACAGCAAGTGAACTTTGTTTTCCCTTTCGGTTTATGATTTCTTTTTAGCTGCGTACTAGCTACTAGAACAAATTTCATTGCCTGATTCAATGCCTAAATTTTACATGGGATTGAGATAGGAAAATGAATTCCTTTTTGAGCTGCATACTGCGCTTAACACAAAAAAGTTTTTTTTAAGTATAGTGAACTTTAAATATTTTTTGACAATTTTTAATTACCAGATCTTCGGTTTCGTGCTACTAGGGAACCAAACGAAGCGTGTTAATGAGTGGAGGCTCGTAAATAACGGTCTAGGCGTATAGAGAATCAAGGGCACATTCTTCAAATACAGTCTCATGACGTACCGATAAACAAAAAAGCTGACCCAAGCTGATCTCGTGATAGGCAAGATTCGCACCCGGCTATCCAACGTGTATAAAGGAGATCGTGTATAAGGATGATATATCTGTGCATTCAGCGGCTATCAGCGGAAGGAGTTGCGGCAGAGTGTACTCGGAAAGTTGATGGACGGATCGATGAACCAGTTGAAGTGGGCCTGAACGAGTAGTAGAAGCATTACCGGAATTAGGAACCAGGCCGTGTCAGCTCCTGCCATGTGTAATGACAGGAACCTAATAAGTTGCAAGGCAAGGCAAGGCGTTGAAAACAACACTTCAAAGTGGTGTTGAACGGTGAAGAAGGTAGGAGAGTCGTCGAGAGGAACTGCAGAGAAATTGGGGCGGATGAACAAGCTTTGGATATGCCAACTTTAAACAAGGTGAAAAAGCTTGAGGAGGCTGAAAGGCGACTTACCAGCTGAAATCGGGAGTGAGCGTAAAGTACAATGCACCAGATTATCCCGAGGGTTTGGTTTGAGGAGACACTGTCTACGGACCGTTAGGAAGGACTCATACGCCACATCTATAAAAAACAACATACACTCGACTGTAGCAACTAAGATGAACTCTCCTCAATTTTCCATACAAAATTCTCTTCCGAATCCTTTTCCATTGTCGGAGGTCGTTGCAGGAAACCTTTGATGGTGAATACCAGCGGGACGGTCTATAACGGGTTAGATGTTCACCTTGAGACATATCCTTAACAAGTAGTAAAGAACACAACTTGCAGACACATAATCTATTTATAGACTCCAAAGCGACGTACGATTCAGTGAAACGCAACGAGCTAAGGCAGATTATGCTCGAACATGCATTCTCAAAAAAAAACGATTAAGCTGATACGTGCGACTCTTGAGTGTTTCACATCAAGCTTCAGGACAGCCGGTAGAATTCCGAACGCGTTTGTGAAGTTAGATGGCCTGAACCAAGGGAACAGGCTCTTGAACTTACTGTTCAATATAGCCTTGAAGGGTGCTATACGAAGGGCAGAGAGTGCAGAGGAGCGGAACCATCCTCACGAAGTCTCATCCTTACGAAGTCTCGCTTCTAGGCTTCGCGGACGGCATAGATATCGCCATAAACACTACGGGGAGCTGCGTAACCGCAAGGTTACAGTGTCCGCTTTGTCCACTGGTCGTGGGTTCGAATGTAAAAAATGTAAAAGTAAGGACTTAAGTTAAGCATGACAAAATACCCATTTACTAAGAGTTTGCCCACTAATTTCCAAAACTAATCTCAAAACGGTGATTTGACAGTCAAAACAGTTCTTGCATGGTTTTAGTATGTTACTATTCTTTATTTCTATCTAATTGAAATATTTTAGGCAAAATAATATGAAGTATATAAAGCATTAACAGATTCGCTAATATCTAAATGTGGTAGTCAAATTACGTCTTACATTGAGAAAAAAAAATCTCTAAAAACGATTGGTAAGTGTCTGATCCACGTAAAATGTCAGCAACATGTAAATTCTGCCCCAATTCCCCTACAATACTGATATATGTTTATCTCGACGCAAGATTAACTTATTCGAAATCCAAGTAAATGGAATGAAAGTAATGCCAAGAGTAATATTCAAAAACTCAAAAACACAATGTCTTCACATTATCCTTCCCTTTTTGCGGAACGGAGGTGGCCTGCATCGTGCAATACATAAAAACAGAGACAGAATTATCGCTTCTTCGGTAAAGTTGATTCATTTAAAATGTACTATGCCTTTGACATTTGTCACTATACGCAAAATTCCGCTCAAGTCCTATCTCACAGATCGATCTTTATCGGTTAAATTTAGAAATGCTGAGTCATACAGTTTTGTAAATTTATCAGGTGTGTTTCAAGGTGTGTGCTTTTTTGTTATTTTTCAAAGAAATCTGTCTTATTTTGCCGTAGGACTAATTTATCCCAAAGATCTTAAATTGTATTTGACACTATGATCTGCTGCTGACTGCCGTGGGCTGTGACCTTTTCTGCGACTGGTGTTACAAAAATCTTCCGACCATTAGTGTGACAAGATGTTCTGTGATCTCAATCAGCCGGAAGAAAAATCCAATAATTTGAAACTACACAACTAACAGTGAATCACTTAATCGTAAATTTGTTGTTATAGACCTTGGTGTACTGCTAAACAATCGAATGTCATTCGAGTGCGTCTTGAACTGTCCTACAGATCAGACGTTTTTTCGGTTGCTTGTGGACTGGTCTTTGACTGCCTATAGCTTCAAAGTTTGTGTTTTGTCAGTGTGTCTTTTAAAGACTACCTGAGTTATTTCCCATCAGTCTTTCTCAAGACCACCTACTTTTGAATTTAACATTTGTTTTAACTTTTTTCGTATCACCTGAAATGGCTGGACGGAAAAAGAAACCTCGCATCGCTGCGGGGAGGAAAAGAGAGGCATCTCTTTCTGACACTTCGAGTGTCTGTAGTGACAATCCTTTTAATATTTTGCCTGAGCAAGAAGCTGGTGAAATGGAAGTTATGAGTAATGAAACTATACAAAATGTCAATTCTTTAAAAAAGGAAAAAGTTCCACCTATTGTGGTAACTATTTCTTCTGAATTCAATATTTTCAAAATGGGACTTTCAACGTTTGTTTCTGACGTTAAAGTTACCTATCAAATTGATCGTAGAGGCGAATGCCGCTTATTAGCCGACTCTATAAAGGGTCGTAATCGTCTTATTCAGTATTTAACCGAAAAGATGTATAAATTTTTTACATATGACACGAAGAGCGCCAAGCCGTTCAAGGTCGTATTGAAAGGTCTCACCAACGATCAAACCGTTGATGAGATCAAACTTACTTTAACAGAATTACTTGGCATAGCCCCTACCCAAGTAATTCTAATGAAACAAAAATCAAGAGGCGATAACAGTCAGAGAACTGGAATTTCCCTTGTTAATTATTTCATTCATTTTAACCGCAGTGAGGTTAATAACTTAAATTTTTTTGAAAGAGCACATGCTTTGTATAATGTGCGTGTAAAGTGGGAAATTTATAGGAAGTATGGCGGAGGTGAAAAGCATATCACCCAATGCCGTACTTGCCAACGTTATGGCCATTGTTTCAAATTCTGTAACATGGACCAAAAATGTCTTAATTGTGGAGACTCTTCTCACAAAAAGGACACATGTCCTTTGAAAGAGAGTAAAAATTTTCGCTGTGCGAATTGTAACGGCAACCATATGTCAAATTTTTATCAATGCCCAGTCCGTTTAGCAATTATAAAGGCAAGGCAAGGTAAACAAAATTCAATTTCTCAATTAAAACCAACTTCAAAACAAAATTCTCCAAGCGTACCAGTGACGCATAGTTTACCTACTCCTTTGCATACCCGTTTAACTTATGCACAGGTTACAGGTAGTTCGAACATTATACCGCCTAGTGTTGGTAGTTCGAAAATGACCGTTAATATGGGTAAGCAAAACACGCTAGAAAATAATTGTACACCTATTATTCCAGCTAATATTGCTGCCGAAAATATTTTTTCTAATGTCAACTGCCTGGGGCCTATTACGGCAGGTAAACTTTCTATTTTGCATGTCAACTGCCTGGGGCCTATTACGGCAGGTAAACTTTCTATTTTGCAACAGGCAATGTTCGATCTTATGAACGCCATGTTGCAGGCAAAATCAATGTTTGAAGCCATTCAAATAGGCACAAATTTTACTATTAAAATTGTTTCTAATTTAAAATTTAGCAATGATTTTAAATAAAACAATTAAAATATTAAATTGGAATGCTCGCTCATTGAAGGCCAATGAGAATGAGCTTTTTAATTTTTTAACAGTAAATAATGTGCATATTGCAATTATTACTGAAACATTTTTGAAACCTAACATAAAATTAAAATATGATCCCAATTACGTGGTTCATAGATATGATAGGATTCAGGGTTCCGGCGGTGGAGTTGCAATTGTTATTCATCGCCGAATCAAACATCGTGCTCTTCTCCATCTTGAGACGAAAGTTATTGAAACTTTGGGAATTGAAGTTCAAACTGAACTTGGGATTTTATTTATTGCCGCAGCATATTTACCATTTCAATGCACACGCGAGCACAAAAATTATTTTAAAGGTGATTTACAAAAACTCACCAGAAATCGTTCGAAATTTTTTATAATCGGCGATATTAACGCTAAACATCGTTCATGGAATAGTTCTCAAAGTAATTCCAATGGCAGAATTTTATTCAATGATTGTTCTTCAGGATACTATTCTATTTTGTCTCCGAATAGTCCTACATGCTTTTCTTCTATAAGAAACCCTTCAACAATTGATTTGGTGCTAACAGATCAAAGTCATGTATGTAGTGATTTGATCACACATGCTGACTTTGATTCTGACCATCTTCCAATAACTTTTTCTTTATCACATGAATCAGTTTTAAACCCTATGAGCTCTGTTTTTAATTATAACAAGGCTAATTGGGAAAGATACAAAACTCATATTGAGAGAAATTTCAATAATGAGCTTGATTTGCAAAACGAAAAGAATATTGATTCCGCTTTGGAAGCATTAAAATGTGCAATTATTGATGCCAGGAATTATTCTGTTCCAAAGGCTCAAGTGAAATTCGATTCACCAATAATTGACGAAAATCTTCAACTTCTAATTCGTTTGAAAAATGTCCGCAGACGCCAATATCAACGTTCTCGTGACCCTGTTTTTAAAACTATTTATAAAGATTTACAGCAAGAGATTAAACATAGGTTTACTCTTCTGAGAAATCAAAATTTTGAGACTAAAGTTGAAAAATTGAAACCATATTCAAAACCCTTTTGGAAGCTGTCGAAGATTCTTAAGAAACCTTCAAAGCCTATTCCAGTTTTAAAAGATGGTGAACGTTTTCTTGTATCCAATGAACAAAAGGCTCAAAGACTTGCTCAGCAGTTTGAGAGTGTTCATAACTCAAATTTGAATTTTGTGAGTCCAATTGAAAATGAAGTCACACGTCAATTTGATTTAATTTCTTCCCAGAATTTTTTACCTGCAGAAATAATTGAAACTAACTTGAATGAGATTAAATCAATTATTAAAAATTTCAAAAATATGAAAGCACCTAGTGACGATGGAATCTTTAATATACTAATCAAACATCTCCCTGAGAGCACAATGGAATTTTTAGTGAAAATTTTTAATTGCTGCTTCAAAATTGCTTATTTTCCCAAATTATGGAAAAATGCAAAAATTACTCCAATTTTAAAGCCGGATAAGAATCCAGCTGAAGTTTCAAGTTATCGACCAATCAGTTTGCTTTCTTCAATAAGTAAACTGTTTGAGAGAATTATTCTTAACAGAATGATGTCACACATCAACGAAAATTCAATTTCTGCAAATGAACAGTTTGGATTTCGCCATGGGCATTCCACAACTCATCAATTGCTCAGAGTTACTAATATGATACGAGCTAACAAATCTGAAGGTTATTCCACTGGAGCTGCTCGTTTAGACATAGAAAAAGCATTCGACAGTGTTTGGCATAAAGGTTTGATTGCGAAATTGCAAACTTTTAATTTTCCAATTTTCCTAATCAAAATTTTAAAAAAATATCTTACTGATCGAACTCTGCAGGTTGTCTATCAGAATTCAAAATCTGATAGATTTCCTGTCAGAGCAGGTGTACCTCAAGGTTCAGTCTTGGGTCCAGTCCTGTACAACATATTCACTTCAGATCTTCCTGATTTGCCTCCAGGATGCACAAAGTCATTGTTCTGCGATGACACAGGCATTTCCGCAAAAGGAAAAAGTCTTCGTGTCATATGCAGTCGATTGCAGAAAAGTTTAGATATTTTTTCTTCCTACTTGCAAAAGTGGAAAATCTCTCCCAATGCTTCTAAAACTCAAATGATAATTTTTCCGCATAAGCCTAGGGCTTCTTTCCTCAAGCCAAACAATAATCACGTTGTCAAGATGAATGGGGTTATTTTAAGTTGGTCTGACAAGGTTAAGTACTTGGGACTAATTTATGATAAAAAACTTATTTTCAAAGAGCACATTGAGAGTATACAAGCCAAGTGCATCAAATATACGAGATGTTTATATCCTCTCGTTGACAGGAATTCTAAACTTTGTTTAAAGAGCAAACTTTTGATTCACAAACAAATTTTTAGACCAGCAATGCTTTATGCTGTACCGATCTGGTCAAGTTGCTGTTCAACAAGGAAGAAAACGCTCCAAAGGATTCAGAATAAAATTCTGAAAATGATTTTGAAGCGTCCTCCTTGGTTTGGTACACTCGAATTACATAGACTTACTGGTGTTGAACCATTAGAAGCTATGTCAAATAAAATTATTAACAATTTTCGACAAAAATCGTTGCAATCCTCAATTGCTACGATAAGCTCTCTTTATAGCCAATAAGTTAGCAATTAAGTTAGTTGTAAGTTTACTTCCCCTTTTCTGACAAGCAGGTTTAAATCCCTACGAATGATAAGTCCTAATTGCGAGAGCAAACAAATCCTAACAATTAAAATTACAAATTTCTAACAGTGTTGAGAAGTCACCATTTGTGATTGGACACACATACTCATTATTTACTAATATTTATCATAAATACTTAAGCTACTATCAAATCCCCCCCTTAAAAAAAAAATCGAATGTCATTCCATGACGACCACGCACATATCATTTTTAAAGCATTCACAAGCAAGCAATAAAAAAAACTTGGGTTTGATGCGAATCGCCAGTGAGTTCAGAAATCCATAGTGCCTGAGAGCCTCATACTTCTCGCTTGTGCGTCCTGTACTGGAATCATTTATAATTGTTTGGAGTCCGTACGCAGATATATGGATAAGCAGAATTGACATTATGCAGTTAAGGTCCATACGTTATACCCTTCGGGTTTTAATTTGGCATAAGTTAATTCCAGTATTTTTGAAATTTTTAGAGATATGACCTATAGTGACTTTGACGCTTCTAGTTAGGGTAGTCAAATCTGTCTAACTACTACCACGTTATCACTATGTCTATTTCGCCAATGGTAGGATAACTAGAATAATATCCCATTCTTCTATGCTGTTTGAAGGTACCACGGTATAAATTTTTGATCATTCGAGGTTCAGGCCGTTCTCCCGTGTCTATTCAGAATAAATTATTCTCAGGCTCTTGGAGCTCCTTTGTTTTTGAACTAAAGAACTGCTACGAGTCATTAGCATGCTTTATTTTACTGTTGTAAGAAAAACGATGCCTCTGTGTGCGATAGTGGTTATGCCGTACGAAATAATTCCCAATAATAAATTCAAGCTCATACTCTTATCCCAATGCCCAATGCCGACAACGACGACGATGGTCGTGAAACGACGACGGTGCCATAGTTTAACAAAGCTCTGGTGTGGAGTCTGGCCAAAGCACGAGAGTGCTATCGAAAGCGAGCAGCTCTTTTCAAGATTCAGCGTCTAACAGAGTAGCTCACAGGTATCAGTACAGGGATGAGAAAAATTCAAAGAATGCCACTCAATAATTTTTGTGATCGGATTTCGACATTGCAAAAAAAAATCAAGAAGTTCTCGGCTTATCGTACAGCCCTTAGCACAATCGCGGAATTGCTTAAACTTGGATATTCTTATACACCTTCCGATTACTCGGGAGAGGGGATTGTTTTCAGATTCCCATTCATATTGTACTTCCTCTATATATGGTTCACATTTTAACAATGAACCACCCCGAAGACATCATCGCGTATGAAAAGGCATTGCCACTATCATAATTGAAGTGGTTCATTGTGGCAGTTAGAATCACATCGCCCACATAAAACATCCTGGTACAGTGTGGTACCAACAACTATAGTCATCACCATTTATCGTCGTTATCGTCATGATCATCACCATTGTCAGCATAAAATCACCAGCACCATCATCAGCAACATTGGTTTCATCATCCGCCCGCAAGTAGAAGCATTCTCATCCCGGCTTAGGATGTGTGTCATATTGGAACATTTTCCCACTCTGAGCCGCAACATCGTGCAGGTTCGTGAGCGGATGGAAGGTTACGCCCGTCGGTCGGCAAAAGTGCAAATGAGTCATGCAGGTCTGAGCCGGGATCCTAAATAAGCGGCTGGTTTACATAAACACAACGACATGAAGCATAAACTGTAGTTGCTCGGTACCTGACCTAGTTTTCAAGATGTGTTCTGAGAGCTGCAGTAGTGGCGCAATTACTGGTTTGCAATATTACCTGATCAAATGTGTGCTCATTCAGGAAAGTAAATATTACTTCATAGTTTCACATGTACTGGGTGAGTGATGTTTGCCTGTTCGCGAAATCGTAGACATGATGGGTGGGTGAAAGTTTTAACTTAAACGAAATGTGAAACATGAGTGCATAGCGCGTAAAATGCTTGACTAATGGAGGGCTACAATTTTACTTCAACAGTTTAATTTTAATTTAAGACCTCCGCCACAGTAGACTCATTATATTATGAAATAATTTTAAACAGTTTCCGTAAAGCTGTGGGATATTAGCATGGTCAAACAGTGAAAGCTATTGTTAATATTACTGTTTTCAGAACAACAAAATATTTGCTCATCGTTTGATCAAATGAACTATGAACGATGGGTAAATTTTAAAGTCGTCAAAACATATTCATCAAGATAGCAAGAATGAAAATTTCCGTAGAATTGCAAACAACTTCTTCTATTTTCTCGTTGGATCCTTGTTACCCACAATTATCTAGCTGCATCCTAACTGCGTTATCATCGCTACGGCTAACGGATGCACATTTCCAGGGTGTGTTGTACGATGAACTTGTAGGAAGATATCGCCGCAACAACAATAATGAAATAATGGATGACACAATTGCGCATGTCAAAAGCTTGATTTTTATCTGAAGAATTTGTTGTGTTGGTGTTTTAATGTACAATTATGTTTCTTTCACGGTACCGAAAACAGAAGGACAAACTTCAGTTTGTGCTGCTGTGCTGTACGTGTGCTTCTTTGTTATATCAACGCAGATATATGCCAGGCGCTATCAACAATCTGATCAAAAGAAATTGTGTTTTCCCAAATCCTTTCTCACGAATGTTTGCATAGCATTTTCTGCATTGAAACTTGGTCGTTATTTTATCGTATCAACGCTGTCTGGCAAAAAGAAATATCTACTTTGACAAGACATGTTTTTTTCGATATCCGGCTTTATCGTGAATGTACATCTTGTTCTTTTTGCAAAAACAACTGTTCTGATCGATTAAGACAGCGGCACTACCAGGCGCTTATTCGATTGAGAATCTCTGATTTGTGGAGACAGCGATATGAGAATGTTTTTACTGAACTCAAATCACTTTTTACGATTTTTTGCGTCATTTTTTAGACAAATTGCAAAATCCGCAGACTTTTACTACCCGGATTTCAAAATTCATGTTTTGCACATTTACGCAATCTCTTTCCGCATATTTTAATATTTCCATATTTTTTCTTGTTTGCACAAAAATTTCCATAGTTCTTTTGAGGGTAATCCAGTAGTAGTCGAGTAAATTTCCAATATCAGTGTTGTTCTACGCATCGTTCGCGTAGGAAGTTTCTACAGTGCATATGTTTACCGTCCAACTTGTTTACTACTTTCCTAGCATATGAAAGCAGATACCGATAAACATCAACAAACTGAAGAATCACAAGGATCTAAATAACAACCAGCTAAAATATGATTTTGAGACATGATAACATCATTCATTTCAATAGCGAAATTGATTAAAAAAGGTATGCATAACAACCTTAAAATTGGGTGATCATTAAATATAATAAAAATTAGAACACATGGAAATCAACCGGCGGTTTTGTGTAGTTGGTTGGACAGCAATCTATGCGCCTGCGTTACTCCCCACCCTGGAAACAAGTACGCATCGATCGGTCTCTTTTAACCATTAAGCTTTATGGCTTGTAAGAACAACAACTAACAGACTCTGCGATTTACGAAACTGTGGTAGGATAGGCTAAAACAGGATGTATCCTGGTTTCGCACTCGCGCTTATACTGAAACAAAACGTTGTGTTTAATATTAGGCTTTAATCAAATATACACTTGTACTGAAACAGAATGACATTCTAAAATCTTTCAAATTTGTCACACTAAGACTAGAGACCAGAGCACTTTGATGACATTGTTAATGGTCGTTAATAGATGGCGCCAGCAGTTAGTGCTGATCGGATTTCACATATCCAAAATGTGGTGAATCAAGCTGAGACACCTGGTGAAAAAACCACTTTAACACGTTAGTGATTTTATTGAGGCATCCTATACTTTTGGTTGGGTGAAATGATATGGTGCCAAATAATCGTAATTCCCGGGAAGTGTTACATTTATTGTTTCATTCACCAAAAAACGGCGGTTGAATTTAAAAAAAGGGTTAACGGATGCTGTTCTAAGTGAAACATCAAGCCGTGATTGATTTCGTCGCCTTACAGAAGGTAATTTCGCTGTTGACAATTGTCCACGTGAAGAAAGGTCGAAAACTTTCGAAGATGTTTAATTGCCGGAATTGCGCTATGGTGATTTGTGCCAAACGCAGGAGCAGCTTGCTTCGGCATCAGGAGTTAACCGCTAAGCCACTTTGCATGCTTTGGAAATGATTGATAAATTAGGAACTTGCGTTCCTTATAGTTTCAATACAAATGATGTTGAGCGTCGTTTTTATCGCCTGTGAAAAACTGCACCAGCGGCAAAAACGGAAACGTTTCCTTCATTGCATCGTGACGGGTGGTGAAAATGAATTCATTACAGCAACTTAAAGTCAAGGGGATTTCCCGTCTTGCTTTTATGCCGTCGGTTGAATATACAGGCTGCGAAAGTTATGTAGTGTATTTAGTAGTGTATTTATTTAAAAACAGCGAGGCTAAGCTATGCAGACCTGGTTATTGTTAAATATTGAAATTGTGTTAGAGGAACTGGTTGGTAAACGGCTAGGCACTGCGTACCAGCAGTACACGAAGCAGAATGCCCAACAACTCCTATCCCCACCTCCACGTAGTACCGACTGGGATACGAGCAAGCAGGAGGAAATCGGTGAACCAGTGGGAACTTGGTCGTATGCTGACAGGGAAGGGGAAGTTGTTCTCATTGGAGAGCAGCTTACCTGAGGGTCTGTTCCCCAGCTTGGGGGTGACTAAAACAGCGATTGACCCGGAGCGGACGGCTGAATTATGAAATGCGGTGTCTCGCCAGCTACACTAGTATGGCTACCAGCTACGCTAGTAAGGCAGCATACTGAAATAATTATACTACGAACAATCCACAGAGTGATGCGAATCATGAGGGAGGTAGCCATACAGGAAGTGTTGCCCTAAAACCAGAAAACGTGAATTCCGTGCGGTTGATCTGACCGTGGGCACTTCTTTCAAGTACCACTTCCACTACAGTGGCGGTGACAGAGCAGAACGTGGCGTCTGTCTCGTGCTACTAGGCAACCAAATGAAACGTGTCATTAGGTGGAGGCCTATTAATAACCGTTTATGCGTATTGAGAATCAAAGGCAGATTCTTCATCTACAGCCTCATGAACGTGTACGCGCCGAAATACGATAAAACCGACGACGTAAAGGAGGAGTTCTACGAGCTCCTTGAAAAAAAAAGCATGGAGAGTGCCCACAACACGACATAAAGATCTGTCGTGGTAGGTAGGATTCACGCCCGGCTGTCCAATGTATTTAAATCAAGATTGGCGAGGAAGATACGTCTTGACATCCAGAGGTCCAGGAAGGAGTTCCTACAGTGTATACTCTGAAAGTTGATTGACGGAACCAGCTGGAGTGGACCTGAACGAGCAGCTAATGCACATCCATGATGCGGTCAGCGAAACAGCGCGAGAAGTGATAGGCATGACAACGGGAACCACGTGTAGTGGATGGTTTTACGTTTTTCTTTAGCCTACCACATAGGGATGTAAATAGGAAAACTATTAACGAAAAGGGGACGAAATATGTCCCTTTTTAAATGCTTACAAATCGGTTTGTTTTCAACCGATTTCCTTTATTTTTGCAGCAATTGTTTGGAAAATTCTACACGCATCCACCCAAATGTAGAAAATTGTTGATTGATTATGCAAACTATTGTACTATTGATAATTGTCATGCCTTGTTTAAACGAAAATTACGTCCTCTGATTGGTCGTTATATTATTGCTTCCCAAGCACGGTCGACAGAATCATATACCTTGCAATTGAAAACATGCTATTTGGCCTATATGTATAAGAGCCTGTTTCAGCCGAAGCCGCTCATAATAGTTCTGGACAGCAACAAGTTGTCAACAGCAGTCGTCCTTCCTTAGCAGCGTCCTTCTCAGGAGCAGCGCGGTTCTTCTCAGCGTGTGTCGCCAGACTGCAATTATTCCCCCGTGTTAGGGCAGCATGAAGATCGTCATCACCAAATCCAATTTTGAACAGCAAAATGCCTTTTTTCGAGGCAAATAAACAAGTCATTGAAAGTTAATAATTTTTGACAACTCAAACGAGCAATCTGTGCTGGATAGTAGCACTTTAAATCTGTAGCAGCCGTCTAATTTACAGAATGTGAAACAGCTTTTACAGCTCGTGTTTTCAGTGTCTTTATTACCCAACTATTGAGGCAGCACAAAGCAAGCAATAGTAGACTTTATGACTCATTAATGAAACACCTACAACAATGCATTTGTTAATAGTGTGCGTAGTTCTACGTCAGTTATGCGGTCGTGTCTTGGATACAACCTCCTACTTTTTTTGTTTGTTATAAAGTTATGTTTATTTAAACTTGTTATTTACAAATACAGTTCAAGTAAAGACCTAAAGTGTACGGTCGTTTGCGTCTATCCCATTATTACTATTTACAACATATTCTATGTAATTCGTGATAAGTTTCAAAATTTTGGTTCTCACTGTTCTAGGTATTCTCGTCATTGTTGGTTTTTCTATGTCCATATAGATTGCTCTTCTCCGACCAGGTAGGCACCTTGCGATCAGCTGTTGTAGTGTTCCCCATGCGTTGGTCACACGCGGACATTCCGCTAGCTTGTGTGTTAAAGTTTCGATCGGTATGTTGCAATGAAGACACTGTTCACCATCTGCGCGGTGTATGGTATACATCAATCGTCGGTGTTCTGTTTTTCCGTTAACAAACAAGAACAGTGTAGACTTTTCTTGGGACGATAGGTTCCGATTTCGCAAGATGTTGGACCAAACTCGGCGCCAATCAGTTGCTGGGTCCTCGCGTTCCACTTTCGGTTTCACGATACTGCTTATAAAGTGACGGTATATGTTGTCAGCGGACATGTTTTGTAGAATTTGCGATGGTAATTGAGTGACATGCTGCCGTATTTGTTTAAGGCACGGGCAGTTCGCTGGCAACCGTGGAGGCGGAATGCCTTCGAGAAAAGATTGATAAAACGGCATGTTGTCAATGTCGCGGATGTGTCGGTTAACCAGCACCGCTTTACATTTCCAAGCTGGCAGATGTAGTTTGAGCCCTCCTTCATTGCGGTCGCGTGTTAGTTGTGCCATTGGAACCCGCGCGGGAATACCTCGCCCGAGGAAAATTCCCATCGTCGAGGTTATTTTTGCCGTATGCATATTCGTCGGTGGTAAAATCGATGCTATATACCAGATCTTGGTCGTTGCGAAGGTGTTCAGAAATGCCACCTTTTGCAACAAAGTTAGCGACCTTGTAGTGTGTAGAAATAACATTCTACTGAATTTCCCTACGAGTGTGTCCCAGTTTAGTTTGATCATCGTCCGTATTCCATTAGCATAAATCACCCCCAGGATCTTAATCGTCTCTTCTGTCTGTAGCCATTGTAAATTAATTAATTCCCCAGTAGTATCGCCAATGTTAATGGATGTAGTTTTTTCCATGTTTAATCTCGCTCCTGAGACGAAGGAAAAACGACCAAAAAGTTCATAGGCACATTCTATTTTCTTGACAGACGAAGCAATCATGCTGATATCGTCCGCGTAAGCCGTGATGAGGTCACTCTCACAGACTCGCTCCAGCTGGTTTAATAGCGGTAGAAGATAAATTGCAAATTGCAGTGAACTCAACGGGTTCCCCTGTGCGACTGATCGTTGTACTGCAATCGGGGCCGAAACGTAACCGTTGATAAGCAGCCGAGCAGACGAAAGTTCTGCAAAACGAGCGAGTAGCGTCACTATTCTCGGATTGAAACCGAGGGCGCACATGTTACCGTAGAGGAATCTTCGGTTGACCCGATCGAACGCGTGGTCTAGGTTAAATGATATTAGCTTGCCTCTCTGTTTCCGTGCTATCATTTGAGCAATACGATCTTTGATCGAGAGCGTTGCTTCGTAGATGTTATGCTCCGAGTTGGAGCATTTTTGCACTTTGCCCAGAATTTTGTGCGTCTGTATGATTCCCATCAGCCTTTCTCTGAGTATACGGCATAACAATTTGTAGTCGAAGTTAAGCAGCGAGATCGGTCTGTACGAACGTACGGTATTTCCACTTCTCTTCTTTTTCACCAATACTATGACTGCATCTACAAACTCGGCTGGGAAGTTTGACACAAGCGCTTCGTTGATGATCAGTTTCAGTTCCCTGTGGATGGTTCGACGCTGAGTGTCTAGAGGTGACGGAAGAGAAAAACCGGGCCTGCGGCAACAACGATCACGATCACGTCCCCGCGGAGGCGGAGAATTGCTTCACCAGGCACGACACGAGGAGCTTCTATAGAACGATTAATGGAATCAGGAACCGGACCGTGCCAGTACCTGCCATGTGTAAAGACAGGGAGGGGAACCTGATTACCGATAAATCGCAGGTGGCCAGGCGTTGGAAGCAACTTTTTGAAGTGGTGTTGAACGGTGAGTGAAGATAGGAAACGTCGATGGGAACTGGATAGAAACTGGGTAGAACGGACAAGCTGTGGACCCACCAACATTGGACAAGGTGAAGAAGGCTTGCAAAAAGCTGAAGAACCAGAACGCCACTGGAAGGACGACTTACCGGCCGAACTGTTCAAAAACAGGAGCGAGCAGCTGTGTAATGCAATTCACCAGATTATCTTGAAGGTATGGTCGGAGGAACCACTACCTACGAACTGGTTGGAAGGACTTATATGCGCTATCTACAAGAAGGGACATAGACTGGACTGTAGTAACTATCGAGGTGTAACCCCACCTCAATTCCACTAATAGAATTCTCTCCCGTATCCTGTTTCAAAGACTGAGGCCGTTTTAGGAAGCCTTTGTTGGAGAAAAGCAATGCGGTTTTCGAGCGGGACGATCTGCAATGAACCATATGTTTGCCTTGAGACAGATCCTTGACAAGTTTCGAGAACACAACTTGCAGGCACACCATTTGTTTATAGGCTTTAAGGCGGCGTACGATACAGTAGAACGCGACGAGCTGTGGCAAATTATGCTTAAACATGGTTCTCTAACAAAACTAGTTAAACTGTTAATTAATTGAACGTGCGACTTGATGGTTTCAAATTTGACTTGATAGCTTGTGACTGATCCTCCCAGTGGCGCTCTACGGACATGAATCGTGGACGTGGAAGGAGGCTGATCGACGCGATCAATACTCGGCGGCAAACTAGAAAATGGGGTGTGGTGCAGGTGCATGAATCACGAGCTGTACGAAGTATGATATTGTCAAGCTGATGAAACACGGCAGGTTGTAGTGAGCTGACCACGTGGGACGGATGGCGGATGAGCGACCGGCAAAGATAATATTTAGCAGAGAACCGGATAGTGACCGACGACTTCAAGGCAGACCTAGCACGCGCTTTATGTGTGCTGTCGACGAGGATGCCAGAGCAGGTGGGTGTAAGGAGAAACTGAAGAGGCGCAGACCAAGAACGATTTCCGTAGAGGCGTATTCTGGATTCGGCATTGGATCTCAACGATCTGTCGCCATAAAAATAAGTAAGTCAGAGGAACCTCTGCAAGGTTCGCATCTCTTCATGCTTTCTTCGGAGTATCCACGACCATAAGTGTATTCCGCTGATGCGTGAGAACAAGAAATTGAAGCCAAAACACTGAATGCGACCGGGACATGACATATATATAGACTCAAGGCAAACGGACGTGAGGAATAATGGTTACAGGGAATGGATAAATGTTCGACTGGACCCGTCGCTAAACGAAGCCCGAAAACCTCAACATAATTTACAGTTGGTGGATTTAATCAATTCTACCTCATAATTCCGACAACCAACAGAGTTATGGTCTTCAGCAAAGTTACTCAGGAGGTCAAGATCTTGTGGTCGGTGGACAGTATGGTTTGGGACTCAGCAGTAACGCGGGGCAGGTGTGGATGTAGTTTTCAATATTTAGGCATTTCTGTGTTCAAAAGATGTTTCGAGAGTCAATGGCTTCAGAATTCGGTTACAATGCGGCGCTAGTGTGCATATAATTTTGAATATTTTGAACTTAATATACTCCGCAAATCCGTTTGTTTTCCGTTGGTCTAGTTCCGCCGCTGTCACTGTGCCAATCACCGACATCCACGGAGATGACTCCACCCAAGTCCCCAACTTACGACCCGTTGATTACCGGACCGGCGCCAACGGCGCCTCCTCGTGCGATGAAAGGCTTGATCCCAAAAAATTTTTTGCTTCGGAAAATCTCCCGGTATCGCATAGGATTGAATCTAGACCAGTTGGTTTGGTTGTGAGTGTATCACGCCACCCCACAACCATCGACACCTACGTTAGTGTTGAGATTTAAACCCAGGCAACCCGGCTGGTTGGCGGAGATGTTAGCAACTACGCTAGGCCTCCGCCTTCAGAAAATTTGCATTTTTCGAAGAAAATTTTCTGGTGAATCGATTGAACATGCAGATACGCAACCGAAATCAACTCAC